>NC_088783.1:13519252-13824048 GCF_958450345.1 Calliphora vicina | reverse complement strand
AGAGAACGTATGTGAAGCCCGGCCAAATAGCCGAATTGACACCAAAGCCAAATATCTATGTCGCTAAGCAAATTCTATGTATTTGGTGGGATCAAAATTGTCCGATCTATTATGAGTTGCTGAAATCTGACCAGACTTTCACAGGGAACATATGCCGACCTCAACTAAATCGTTTGAAGTGAGCTTTGGCAGAAAAAGGCTCAGACATGAAACCGTAATATTCCATCATAACAGTGCTCTGCCACAAGTTGCAATACCTGATAAGAAGTATTTATAATGAAGTGGTTGGCAAGTTTTTCCTCGCCCGCTTTATAGTCCAGACTATTTGATAAGCTTCTTTTTGGAACAGGGAATCCGATATCCGTTCGTGGCCTCAAAAGGTGAACTGTTTTTTTTTTTTTTTTTGCTCGGAATCAATATGTTGCCAGAAAGATGGGAAAGTTAGTAGCTAACAATGGACAGAACTTTGAATAAATTAATATTGTACATATACAATCTTCAATAATCAAGCACAAGGTCTAAAAATAAATGCTAATCCAGTCGCATTAATAAGGCATGGAGTACATTTTCCCAGTTAAATCCGGTTTGTAAATCATATAATATATCGAAACGAACCAAATTCCAAAACCAAATGTGTTTATCAACAAATGCCTCCGTAAGATCCAACCAGCAACCTATTCCAACGAAAATAAGTAATCGGAAATGGAGTTGGATAGATCACACCCTCCGAAAACCAGACGATGACATTACCAAGAAATGCTTAGGCTGGAAGCGACAACTAATAACAGAGCTTTTGAGATCGAAGTGGAACGAAATAAAGCATTGAAATTATTGGAACCACCTTGTTGTGGCCCTATGATAATATTCATATCAGAGTATTCATGATTCTTTGGAAGGTGAAAGTAGTCCTACATTATAAAATTCCCCAAAAATAATATAAATGTTTCTGCATTTTCTTTTTCGTGCAGATTATGACACATAATGGTCCGGAAAATTTTGAGTAATTCCAAAATTTACTAACTGATTTTTACTTTTATATATGTATACATATGTATTTCTGTAGAGATTACGATTTCAAAATTGAACAAAAAATAAGTTTTTCCTATTTTCCAAACTTTAGAGCCGATTAGACTAACTTCTATGTATTGGATAGTTTTGACTGCATGATAACAATGTTTTAGAAAGTTACTATTACGAACTCGTAATAGCAACCCAAAAATAAACAACAAATCGCACAATCCACGTCAAAACATTGGCTGGCATCCTGAATCCCCCTTCTTTACGTATCAATTCATTCGAAAATTTTCTGTAATAGGTGTGGCTAGACAACACTTATTATTTTTGGATTTGATTTAACTTTATTGACAGAAAAGCTAGACAATTATTACAATATGTAACAACCGCTTTCACATTAGGTTGCCTAAGTCTCTTGCCCAACAACAAAACGACATGCAAAATGTTCTTCTCCTTAACACGACCTTACCTCTGACTTCTACAAACAGAAGAGAAAAATCTTTAGTAAATGTTTTACACACAGAAAAGAGTTCGATTGGAAATCAGTTCCCATTTTAAATATTTAATAAGATGAACTGAAATTAAGGTATCACAATTAAAAAACTATAATTTCAATACATTTTCTATGATAGGAATTGTAAAAACACAATTTCAATCGAATTATGGTTCTGACAATACTAAAGATAGTCACATTAACCAAGTTAACATTTTCTAAAATTTAAGTTCTTAATTCGTCTGCTATGACTAAATTAAATTCAGCAATATTCGTTTAATCCCCAAATATTAGTGGTTGTAATCGTAAAATTCGATTACGATATGAAAAATTCAAATTCGGTGTTCTCAACCGAAAGAAAAATTTCTATCTGTAGAAATTTTTGACAAAACATGTAGTTTGTATAAAATAAATTAAAATTCAGAAAATAATATACATATCATGGATTATTTACATATAATAATTAAAATCTAACTTAATTTAAATTGTTATTTATTTTCAGGACATCTGGCAGCATCACCTTTCATATGCCTCTCTACACCTTTTGGAGAATTAAAGAACACAACAATAAAAACAGCAATCGCATCAATCATTTCTTTGCATATTCCTATTTGACATTTAGTATTTCTACACAGTAGCTAGTTTTAATTCGGTAGTAATTGAGTGTTTATAATAAAAGAATTAACATAAAAGTGTTGAAATTAAATTAACTACTGGTTTGTGTTAAAAATATACATAAATCCAAAAAATGCTTTTAAATAATATTTAAAAATAACAAAAAGAGGATTTATGTATGCAGCCTCACAAGCTTTAAAAATACCAGCACAATTTTTTAAAAATCGGTTTCTTTACATTTACAATACAATAAATAAACTATTAGAAATAATAGCAATACAATTTGCAAAACAAAAAATAGTCGGCCTCCATTCTTTTGCTTTTTAAATTTAAATTGATTGCATCATAAGTTGTTGTTTTTTCATATGTATAAATATGTAATCGTTTTTGTTCGTTCTTTCGTTTGCTTGCCATTATAGTTGTTGTTACAATAATTGCACTCGCTTTGTTGTTACTGTAATTTTAAAAGCGCGTGAGTAAATACTCGTTATAAAAAGAGTAAATGAAAAATGTCGTCAGTGTTTAGTGGATGTGTGTGTTTCAATAAAAGTGCGTAAATAAAAAAAGTTTCAACATAACTGAGTAATAAACATAGAGCTGTTTGCTAAGAATGTATTACAACAACATTAATATCATCTGAGGCTCCATGACGTCATCATTTACAATGTCAACAAGTATAAAAGGTTAGTAAACTTACTTATGTACTTATTTATTTACAGTAGCCCAATAAAGTCTACATACAGGAATTCAAATTAAATTTCTTTCGTTGAAAGCTGTATTTGTAAGTTAAAAGTAATGAAATATATTTGTTAAAAAAATAAATTCACACTAAAAAAAATTAAAACAACATCCCTTAAGTCGGTTTTAGTAATATTTCCTATCACGTCCAAAATTTCACCGTTATTAGAATTTTTGATTCTGAGTCAAATAACGATTTTTTTTGGGTTTTTGGGGCTTTTATGTTCAAAATATTATAAAACTTAATAGCCCCGCCCACCCAAAAGTAGGTGTGACCGAGAATAAATTATTCGTTATTTTACTCAGAATCAATAACTCTAATAACGGTGAACTTTTGGGCGTTATTTGAATTTTTTTTTCTAAAATCGACATAAGACATGTATTATTATCAGAGATCGAAAATAACTCGTCCCTATACCAAAAAACCCAAATTGTGATTTATATTTTTGTGATAAAAATAAATCACTGAAAATAACAGTTATAAAATGATTTTTATTTAAATGGTATGACCTTTATTTGCTTTTGTTGTTTTTTAATGGTTTGGTGTGTGATAAACAATTCATTTGTTCTTGTTCTTAATAACTGTTACTTTCTCTTTTATTTACATACAATAACATATTATTAGTAATTTTTAACAAATTATGGAAATAATATGATAAGTATGAAGTAATGAAGTCTGAGTAACAGATATAAGAATTTTTTAAATTGTTATTAATCTTTTGATAAGTTTTATATATTTAAGCGTTGATTTGCATCAAATGCATTTTTGCGATTTATTTTTAATGTTCGCAAATAAAAGTCACAAGCTGATCTTTACGAAAAAAAATAAATTATAAATCACTCATCCAGATTATTTGTGTTTGTTTCTTTTCTGTTTCTCTCAACCCCAAACCTAAAATTTTCTCAAATAAATCACTCTCAAAAATAACTTTTAAATGGCTGAGAATGAGAATTTACCATTGAAATGAAAGTGAACCCGTTATTTTCGGTCTCTGATTATTATATATCTCATAAAAAAACTAAAAAACTGCTTTAAATTAAAGTAACATAATAATTTTTCCTGTACGTAGACTCTCTTGGGCTACTGTATATAGCAGGGATGGAAATTTCATTAGTATTGCACTATTTGCAGTACCTTTTTAAATAAATAAAAGGGCCCATATTGGAAAAAATTTAGATTTTGCATAAAAATTTCAAAAATTGTATTTCTTGAGTTACAAAATATTTATTTTGATAGATATCCCACTCGCATTCCACTAAGCTACCAAATAGGTCTTAAAGGAATAGACCCAAGCTTTTTTTGAGCTAAAAAAAATTAAAAAAGGGTCTATTTTGAAAAAAAGTCAACAAAGTTTTTGATTTTGCAAGAAAAGTCAAAAATTGTATGTTTTGAGTTACAAAATATTTATTTTGACTCGCATCCCACTAAGCAACCAAATAGGTATTCAAGGAAAATATCGAAGCTTTTTTTTAAGAAAAAATGGCCCATTTTAAAAAAAAAGTCAAAAAAGTTTTTGATTTCGGAAAAAATATAAAATTTTTTTTATTTTTTTTTTAAATATTTTTTTCGAAAGAGCTATCTAAGCTATTTGGGACACATTTTGCTAAGAACAATAGGTAATAAGATACATGGATAAGAAAAAACACCTGCTTGGCCAAAATGTCAAATTTAGACCCCCTCTAACTCAGAGAGTTCTCGACCGATTTTATGTCTGAGTTACTATCCAACAGAAATTTTGGTGCAAATTTCATCCCGATCGGAAGACATCGATTTCAAAAGTTGGTTCACTTGACATGAAATGCCTCATATATTTATTTTCGATTTCTGAAAAAATAAAATTTTGAGTTGTGTCCATTTTGAACTGGGTGTGCGAATATTTTCTGTATAAGCCACCTTCAGCAGGGACTTTTCGAATACGCTTGTGTCAACAATGAATTTTTTTTCCTGTTTTATGTAAAATTTTTCTTAAAATACAGCATTGGGTTATTAAATGAAGGATTTTAGACATTGAGAGTATCGAAAATCCAAAAAATCTAAAATAAGGCCAATAGGCTGATAAGCTCTACGAAGCCTCGACTGCGTTTATTACTGTGCTAGAAGTCTAGCAACATTATTTCATTAATTCAAAGGATTTTCTTATCACTTCGGTTTTATTATTAATTTGTTCGATTGTTCCGTGGCGTTCCCGGAAACCAAACTGATGAACTGGGATAATATTCCTCTCATTTAAAAAATGGTATGATTTTCGTTTGGAACAATTTTTCGAATAGCTTCTATAAGCAAGGAAGTAAGCTTATTGATCTAGAGGATGTTGGTATCATTATTATCTGAGAAGTGGCCAGACATGAAATCGTAATATTACATCATGACAATGCTCGGCCACATGTTGCAATACCTGTTAAAAAGTGTTTAGAATGAAGTGTTTGGGAAGTTTTGCCTCACCCGCTTTATAGTCCAGACCGTGCCTTGTCCGAATACTATTTGTTTTGATTAATGCAGAACGGTGTCTCTGGAATACCCTTCACCTTGGAATAGAGTATTCGATATTGGCTTGAATCGTTCTTGGCCTCAAAAGATGAGTACTTCTTTTGGCTCGGAATTCATATGTTGCCAGAAAGATGGGAAAAGTATAGCTAAATAGGACCAATACTTTGAATAAATTTATATTGTACAAATGTTTCAAAATAAAAGCTAAAAATTAGAACAAATCTCGCATATTTAAGACATCATATTTGAAAAATCTGCAAAATTATATTGCTGGACTTTGATGAATCTTCAGCAAAGTATATCACTTTGTATAGAAATGAGGTAGCAAGCGAAAAAATGCAAATATGTTAAATATTAAACCAAACTATTCATTTTAATGAATTAATATTATGCTAAATTTGTGGGTATTTCCACATTATGTCACATTTCTAGAAGAAGATTCAAAAATCATATCAAATTTCCAAAAAAAAAAAAAATTCTTTACATATTTAGGGTCTAAAATTTCAAATAGTTTCTAAATAGACGAAATTCTTTTGTTTATGGGAAAGAGTATGATAAATATTGATGAATCTTTTGGCTTATGTCATGTTTACATAGATTGTAAACAATAAACATAAATAGTTGTTTACATATGTATGTATGTCTTTGTTTGTTTATTTGTCTAGCAATATGCAAATAAATTTCTAACTGTCATTCATCTATCTCATCTTTAGTGGCCGTGCCCAACAGTGTAAAAAGAGGTTAAGCGATGTCCACTGATGTGTAATTAATCTCATAAAAGATTTATTATGTGATGTGAGTTTGGTAATTTTATTTTTAAATTCTTTTCGTTTTCTGTGGCTTAAAATTTTCTTATTTGTTTAAAAAACATAGTTTAAAATCAAAGAATTATATGTTCTTTATAGAAGTTAAACTAAAGACATCGTTTCTGAGAGACAAAGCAAATCATCATTGTCATAATCATCATCAGCGTTTGCTTATGCCCCAAAGCGTTAATGTGTCACACATCTATTTATCATCATGGCACAGGTACAATTAAAACAAAACAATAAAAACGAAAAGCTAAACGGGAGGAAAAAAATATATATGTGAAGAGGTAGTAGCAGTAGCCTCAAGCACTTGCTGCTCTAGCACTTCGTACACTCATCCATCCATCTAACCTAACCATTCTTCCACAACGATTCGCACTTGTAGTCTTATGTCAGTCAGTTAGAGCCATTACAATTAAATTGGTTTGAATTGTGAACATTGTTTCAAATGACCCATACCAACAACAACTTCCAATGGAAAAACCTTCAATTTGTTGCCCTTATGGGGATTTATGGTTTTTGTTTTATAATATTTATAGCATCTGACTGACTGACTGTCTGTCCTTCCCTACATCTTTCAATAACAACAACCAAACATACATACATATGGCTGAATGAATAGATCAATGTGGCTGAGTTTAAAATGAACGAACTACGAATTGATTGAAAACGATTTTTATATTGTATCTATGTATTTATTGCTTAAGTAAGAGCGTGTGTCAGCTATACGTCTAAATATGTTGGAAGTTAAGAAGTAGCAAAAGCACCTTGTATTACCAACATACATACATACGAACGTACATTCATACAATGGCCAATTGATCTTTATGAACAACAGAAACAAATCATATAAAGTTAAACAACAAAATCAATTGTATCTTAAAATCACCATCATCATTAAGCGTAAGAGGAGAGCACGTGTCATTTGTTAATACTGTCGGCCTTATAATTGAATTTGAATCTATGTTAAGTTCATCACATCTTGTGTGACATGTTGAAAAATAAAGAAATTTTAATTTTGGGTTAGAAATTTTAAATTACCAAAATAAATTTAATTTCTTTCTGCCACAAAAGTAATTTAATACACTTGTCAGGTAATTCAGAGTGGAATTGAACGTTTGGTTGAGCACTTCATAACTACATTTTTGTTCTAAAATTACCATAAAACTGTTATTCCCACTTAACAAATCCTAACTCGCAAATCCTCTGCAAATCGCTAACATCGCATGAAGGGAAATTCAATAAGATTTTAGTAATTAAAAATTACGATTTGACAACAAAAATTGTTAAGAGCTATTTTTCTAGTTTTAGCAACAGAAAATCAGTTGGTAAACTTGATGAATTACAATTCAAACAAACAAATATTAGGCAGTCCATCTAAAATTTTGTGGCATCAACTGGGAATTGCTGTTATAAAGTCCGAATCATTCGAAATATGGACAACAAAAACAGACAGTCCGGGCTTTTGTTGGTAAACTTCAACCAATCAAAAGTCGACCAATATTGGACCATTTTCGATCTAACACTCGATGTTCAGTTATACTTCGTAGGCAAGATATTTAAAATTACTTTGCAGATGTCAAAAGGTCGTTCTTGTCTACTTCGTCCAATAAATCAAATATTTTACCCATCAATTATGAGTTTGATTACATCTCACTTTGACCAAATGAACTAGCAGGAAGATCGACTCAAAACCTTAGTAGAACTTCTCGCGCCTCTCTAGAAGCGACTTTAATGGCTATTGATTTATAATTACCACTATCCTCTTTGAGTTTGTTTCTGGTTCGTAAACCATCGCCGCCTTCCAATATTTTGTAGGGTGGTATGGATTCCCGAATTCAAAGAAGCTCCAATATTTTCACAGGCTCAAATATATCAATGGATATAGATTGACTAAAGACTTACGTTCACGTGGTGTTTTACTAACAATAATTAAGACTAGTCTAGATCCATTATGAGGGGTTTTATATTATAACTGCTTGCTCGTTAGCACATAAAATTAATTTCACGCGATTTTGGTACCAGCTGGCATCATCAAAAGGGCGTCATTTAATACACTTGTCTAACTCTTCCAATGAATCAAAGAATTGACCCATCAATTAAGAGTTTTTTTGCGTCTCACTTTGATTAAATGAACTAGCAGGAAGATCGACTCAAAACCATAGTAGAGCTTTTCACGCCTCTCTAGTAGCGGCTTCAATAACTCCTGATTTATAATGAACACGATCCTCTTTGAGTTTCCTTCTGGTTGGGAAACCTTCGTCGGCTTCCGATCTTAAGAAGGGAGGTCTGGTTTCCCGTATTCAAAAAAAGCTAAAATATCTTCGCAGACTCAATTCGATCTATGGATACAGTGACTAAAGATCTAACAGAAATTGGGACTAGTGTAGATCCTTTATAAATGGACTGCTTTAATATCATAAATGCTCACTCGTTGGCATATGTGACCTTGGTACCAACCGGCATCATTATACTAAGGAGAAGCACCACTGTTCTGCTTAAGAAATTTTCAGAATACTTCCATAAGTTTTTGTGGATTAAGTCCGAATTTGGTGGGGTTCAATGACCCATTCTTGCTCGCCAATGACAGTACAAGCGGCATTAACTTTTCAATTCTCGCCCAGTGACTCCTCCGAACGTTTTTATTTTGGAATGTTTTCTTCCACCACAACTCATCTTTAGCACATTTTAGTCTTCCTTTGTTCTCCCTAAGTGACTCAGCAGGTTTTTCTATCAGTCACAGTTCCCTTTGCACATGAGCAACTACTCAGCCTATACTCTACTCTGCAGTATCCGAAGCAGGTAGTTTTAACAGTATATTGCTGATAAAGGCCTAATAAGCATACATCTTTGGAGAAAGGTCACCCCAAAATCAGCTGTTGGACATCCGATACTTGTCGCTTGATACCTTTTTGACATTTTAAACTATTTTACTGTTTCCTTGTGATGCAGTTTTTGTTTTCATCAGCGGTATGATTAGTCTGTTCAGGTTCTTCAAAGGTCTGCTTCCTTTGACTACTTATTTACCACAGAGCTGACTTGTATCTTTGGGATATGTTTGCTAATGGACGAAGCTTCTAATAGAGGATTCGACGATACAACGTCTCGGCTCTCGGTCGGCTAACGAATTATTATTATAAAGTAAATGCAACGGATGCAATCCAAGAAGATCAATTCGTTGGCTCTGTAAGTTAAGACTAACTACTAAGTATAATGCGAGGGATAAATGCTTCGGCTATCGGTCGGCTAACGACTAATTATGGGTAATGGATGCAATCCAAAGAGATAAATTCTTCAGCTCTCGTCGGCTAACTACAACTTAGTAGTTAGCTAGACTATGACTAGCTAATGAGTACAATCCGATGAGATAAATGCTTCGGCTCTTAGTCAGCTAACTACGGATTTTAACTACGGTATTAGGTATTACTTATACTTTGTTAGCCGGTAGCCGCTCCGAATCAGATAACATACAGGTGGAAAATGTAAGTTTTGCGCTCATCATGATCCCCTCTGGCATGGGAAGTCCTATAAATGTCCTCACACTCAAGTATTACTACACTTCGCGGAAGAACTATAAGCTATCTGGGTGATTAATTTTGTTCATATGGTCGTAGTCGTTCTAGCTTATATCCAATTATGGGATGATTTTACAGATTGTTTTTTAAAACGAAAATTCTATATCTAATTATTAATGAATTTTCCAAAAATATGGGAAAATCTTTTCAAACAACATCGCTTAATCGATAACGATTAAGAATATAGGATCGCAGAATAATAAGGAAATTACAAAAGGAAAGTTATACACAGAGAAAGCAGATTCGTAGTATCAAGCGAATTTGTAGCCAATCGATTGATTCTTTCTTAGTTACCGAATTCTACAGTTGTGGCTACAAAATTTTAGAAGGAGTAACAAAAGTTTTGATTTAACCCATATTAATCCTTATCATAGACAAGAATTGACAATTTCAATGTGTGCAACCGAATCATTCGATTGCCAACAATTTCGGATGCTAATAGGAATCTTTGTATGCATATACCGTTACACTCATGGTGAAAGGTCAGAAAGGGTATAATTTTCAATTTCAACAAACTTTGCAGAACCAATTAGGTTTGTCTTGTAAGTCGGTCTACTTTCATAACGCGTTGGAATAATTGTGTCTGAAAGTTCTTATTGAAATGTATGCGGGATGTCAATTTATTATTTATATTTCATCATTCACAAAGAAAATCGGTGGTTATATTTTACATCAAATTAATAACGATATCGGACAAAACTGCAAAAAGCGTAATAATAAAACCCGAATGGTTTTCGCATTTGTCGGCAAAACATGAGATGAGAATGACCATTAGTTCTAGCACAGATGACGCATTGAACTTCTTCAAAATAAATTCAAGTCAATACGCCCCAAAATAATTACAATAAAAACGTTAGATCAATTCAAAAACAAAGTATATCATATAAAATTTTACGTTTTAGTGATTTTTTATAAAAACTCATCAATATACCCAACCAGTACAATCGATTAACAATTTATATATGGCTTTCGCTTGAGTGACCAAATGATACAATGTCATTCATTAAAAAAAAAGCTTTTTCCCTCTACAACTTATTATCATCATCATGTTTTAAAAAAGCACCGTCAACAAAATAACAGCAACAACAACCAGGAACAAAAGTAATCAAAACTGAAATGTTTTAATTTTATCTTAAATAAATAAATTGTCGTCTATGATGTCTACCTGGAAATACCACAAAAACACCTTTATTAATAAGTCCACACAAACTCACACTCGCATTCAATACTAAAATACCCATATGGATGCAATGGTTGGATGATGAGACCTTTCCTAACCATAAAATCCAGTGTTGGTGTTTTGTTGCCGTCAAAATTGTTGCTGTTGTTGGTAACATAAACTGCTACTGTTGCTGGTGGTTGCTGTTTTTACGCTTTTTGTAGCAACATTTTATTAGTATTTAGTAGATTTTGCTGTCTTGGCTGGTTGGCTGGCTCGTGTTTCTTCCATAAACTGGAGCTACTTAAACGCCCACATTATTGTGTGTGTGTTTGTTTTGTTGTTGCTGTTTCTAAGTCTGTATTTTTATAACCCTCAAGAAGCAGAAATTAAAAATAAAACAAAAAAATCTGAAAATAACAAAAACAGTTTAATAAAAGTTGTACAAGTCTTTGCTTCCCTAGTAAATACAACAAAAAAAATAAACAAACTTTAAAATAGAATCTGTATGGGACAGTGTGAGTGTCATTTTAAAAGTAAAACCTAGAGAAGAAAAAAATACCAAACTCATGTTTTGCTACAAGTAATTAACGTAAAGGTCATTTGCTGCTACTGCTGCTGCTACACATAAATACATTTTTCTAATGTACGTTTTTTGGTTTTTAGTCGTACATCATAGTAGAATTGTTTATTTTTTTTTAAACCAACAAAAAAAGTTTTGAAGCAAAAAACCTAAACCAAACATCATGTACATATGGGAGGGAAAGGACAGAGACTAGTCATTTTGATAATTTTAAGACAAAATGCATTAAAAACTTTAATTAATACGATTGGGAAACAACACAGTGATACAAAAGTGGACGAACAAATTATGCAGGAGTTCTCATAGAGTACGGAAATAATTTTAGTTTTTCTCGGTTACTTCGTTTTAATGAAATAACGGTATTCTAAAGCTTACAACTTCAAAATATGATAAATATTTTCTTTAGAAACTAATTTCAAAATCGTTTCTTTTGTTTGAAAGCTATAAGATTTGTCTTTTAACAAAAAATGGTTTGTAAAATCAGTTGGAAAATGGCTAAGTTACTGCAGTTTAAAGTCACCATTTGTATGCAAAAACTGAATAAGTCGAAAAACACGTTATACAAAAACAAGTAAGAGAGCTATATTCGGCTGTGCCGAATCTTATATACCCTTCACCAAATTATACTTTAAAATACATTTTTTTAAATATTTTTAGGTAACAAAATTTTTTTTTGAAAAAAAATGTATGACAAAAAAATATTTTGATGAAAAAAAAATTCGGGTTAAAAAATATTTTTTCCCGATTTTGACCCATTGTAGGTCCAACTTACTATAGCCTTATCTACATCGTTGCAATGGACTTTGAAATATCTATCATTAGATATCCATATTGTCTATATTAATGACTTAGTAATCCTGATATAGATCAAAAATAGGTAAAACATCGAGGTTGTCCCGGTTTTTTGCTCATATCTCCGTTATTTATGGACCTAATTTGCTGATTTTAAATAGCAAACTTCTCGAAAGCATGTCTGACAGAATTATTGAAGATTTGGATCCCGAAGATATCTGGGGTCTTCAGAAAATTGATTTCAACAGACAGACAGACGGACATGGCTTAATCGACTCCGCTATCTATAATCCAGAATATATATACTTTATGAAAAATGTAGAAATTACAAACGGAATGACAAACTTATATATACACTTCTCACGAAGGTGAAGGGTATAATAACATAACTCATTAGTTTTTTAATTAATTATGTATTTGGGAAAGACATTTTACAGCTTCATGATCAGCAGAGAGCGTGATTAATATTAAAAAAAAATTCCGGAATTTTGACCACAAGCCCTATATTAATGTTTTCACTATGTTATTTTACAGATTTTCTTCAAAAAGTATCGATCTAAATTACAAAATTTTTCAAATTTTGACACATCTTTTGTGTAATTTCTTATTTAAGAGAAGAATATATTTCATCTGATGTGTATTTTTTAAATCTTGTTATAAACACAAAATAACGTCCCTTTTTATTGGGTATTTTTTGAACGCAGTTTTTGTTTTTAAAAACTTGTAAAATTATTACATAACTGCCATTTATTCCCACTTAGTATTTGAACATTGTAGTGTGAACAGCAATTTTTTTTTTAGCTTCGAAGCGTCATCTGCGAAAAGTTTTGCTTTACTTTTTTAATTAGAAAAAAGTGCCGCTGAAGCTCACCAAAGAATGTGGTACATCGGTTTCATCATGCGAGAAACAGTTTTTTCGGTTTGTAAGAGGTGATTTTGACACGGAAGACAAAGATTGAATTGGATGCATTACTTCATGAATCTTGTTGTCAAACTCAACAACAGCTTGCCAAATCATTGGGAGCTACTCAAGCAGTAATTTCGACAAATTTGCGAGTAGCTGGATTCATCCAAAAGCAGGGAAATTGGTTATCATACTAAATGAAGCCGAGAGACCTTGAAAGACGATTACGTATGTCCGAAATGCGGCTTGAATGCTATAAAAGATAACCATTTTTACAGCGTATCATTACATGCGATTAAAAATGGATCCATTACAATAACCCGAAGTACAAGAGAAAGTATGTGAAACCCGGCCAACCATCTCTGTAATACTCTGTATTTGGTGGGAGCAAAAGGGTCCTATCTATTAAAATCTCTTTAAAGTGGCATATTTTTGACTCCAATTGAGATATTGACTTAAAATTAACTTATCTAATGTTTCCAAATCTGGTTTCCATTTTCTGATTTTAGAACATGTGGCCTAAAGTTGAAATTTTAATAAAAAAAAATGGGTCAATTTCCGAAGGTCGTAGGGGCGACATATTCGAAAAATAGGACATGTTTGTTTTTACCAAAATGGTCTCCGTAAATATACCTCACAGAAAAAGATAAAAAAGTGTCAAGTCGCTTTTTCGCTCAAAATAAGCTAAAACCTACTATTTTTTAATTTTTAAATTCTAAATCGTTTATTTTTGAATTTTTAATTGATATTGCTCTGAAATCTTGTATACTATAGGTAATATAGATTTTTAACTAATAAAAATTCGAGTCCATTCGGTCCTAAAGTATGCCCTATATTTTTGCAAAATTTTAAAATTTCGTTTTTGAAATGCATATAACTCGGAAATTATGAGAGATAAATAACACCGTAAGCATGTTTTTTCAAGACCTAGCGTTTAGAGCGCTTTTCAAAAATATAAAAATCTTTGAAATGGGATGGGAAACAAATAAAAAATTGCATGTCGAAGGTACCCTACTTTGAGCACCCGGCACCGATCGGAACAGCCGTTTAGAAATGCCAGATGTATTTCTGAAATCTAACCAGTGCGTCACACAGAGAAATGGCTTCATACATTTTTGTGCAAAAATTATAAGGAGTGGAATTATATGGTATAAATACAGAAAAAAAAATTAAATTTTATTTATAAGAAAAGCATGCCGAGTTTCAATAAAATCATACATAGATAAGAATTTTTTTGATATTTCGACACTCCCACCTTTCATTTTACTAAAACAACAGCTTGGGGGAAAGTGGGGCTACATTATTTTTTTCCATGGAAAAAAATCAAATATAAAATAATTTGGCCATATCTTCCTATCGGTTTATGATATCCCCATAATTTTTTTTTTGTATTTATGGAGAAATGCAATATTTTTCAAATATGTTAAAGGTAAATTGTATTATCAGGAAAATTATACTGACTTGCGTGAAAATATAAGTAAATTTTTGCTTAACTTTACTTAAATTTTTTAAAAATAGAATTAAATTTTTCTTAAAATTCAAAATGCACATTTCATCTTTAAACATTTCTCTACAAAAATGCATCATTTGATTTTTGAAATTGAATGGTCGTAAAATAGGGTTTTAGACACAACAATCCCTCTGTGCGTCACAGGGAACCTGTACCGATGACGAGCATTGGCCGAAAAACGCACAGAATATGTGGCCAGACTTGAAACCGTAATATTCCATCATGACAACGCTCGTCCACATGTTGTAATAACAGTTAAAACGTATTTGGTATGAAATGGTTGGGAAGTTTTACCTCACCCGCTTTATAGACCAGATCGTGCCCCGTACGAATATTTGTTTCGAACAGAGTTTAAAATTACTACTATATTAGTCAAAAAATTGCAAAAAAAATCATAATTTTACATGAAAACCGCAACAAATATTTAACAAGATAATATTTCATTGTATACATACTAAAAATATAAATACTATTTTCCAATTCCATATATGCACAAGCTTCATGGTAGAAATATTTGTCGCAGTTTTTCCAAAAATATTTTGCCTTACAAAATATTTTACGTTGCAGCTAGAAGACAAAATGAAAATTTTTCATTTTTAAAACATTTGCTGCCTAAATATATGTATATTTTTGGTTAGCAAAAACAAATGAAATTGCTTGTGTATAATATACAAAAAAATTACTACAAAAACATCATACATGCAAACAAATTGCAGCGTGAAAACCATAAACTGCAAACGATATGCGCAGTGAAAAATTCAAACAATGAATATATGGAAGATGCTAAAAGTAGACTGCCAAACCATACGAAGTTGAAAAATGTAAAATACGAAATTGTGCAAAGTTAAAAATGTTTAAAGCGAAAATGTTTATTTTTAAAATATTTCCGCCGCATATATGGTTTTGTTTTGCCGCATATAGTCATTGAGTAGAAAAATGTGAAAAAAAAACTATGAAGTTGATTTGGGTGTACAAAATAAAAATTGTATTGAAATGTGTGTTAATAAAGAATTTTAGTGCAATAAAATAGAAGTTTTATTTTTTGAGGTATGTAATTGTATGTATTGTGAAAGATAAATTAAATTAAATAAGATTCTGAACAAAGGATAGCTAGCGGAGGATATTATTATTGAATTTTTTGATTGATTGGCTTTTTTAATACGAATTCAAATGCATTCATGCTGGTGGTAATAGGAGTCCAGAAAAATTAGTAAGAAAAAAATAATTTTGTATGTAAAGCGGTTAAAAAAGGATATATAATGCAACAACAAAATGTGACAACAACAGCCAAATACCATAAATAACAGGATCATTCATTTTATGAATAAAATCTATCATAATAAAGTGTTGTACATTCAAATGTTTCCTTTCGTAAAATTTGTAACAGGAGAACAAACAAAAAAATAAGCAGCATAGAGAATAATTGTGGAAGAACAATTTTATGTGTAAGATATAATGCAAAAAAGGCACAGGTATAATTACAACAGTAGCAAAAGGAAATTAACTGCAACAACATCAACTTATACACACAAGTAGGTAATTATGATATAAAATTGCTGTATGTGTGTACATACAACAACAATTTATGCAAAAATCATAAACAAATACATAAATAGGTTCAGTCGTGATCGTGAGTGATTTTGTAGCAGGAGAAAAAAGGATAAAGAGGAATGATAGAAAATGTAAGTACCAACAAAAGAAAGGAAAAGAGTTAAAAAGGGATAGAAAATGCAACAACCAGATTATGGAAGGACACATGCATGAAAGCAAGAATAATTTATCACTACAAATGAATACAAAGAGGTTATAAATAACAGGAGATACGAAATTTAAGAAAGTTCCTGAAAATATAATTCTGCAATCAATATTACAACTACCTATTCGCGAAAAAAAAATAACGGACACAACGACAAGTGTACAAATAATAAAAAACAAATACGCACAAAAATCCTTTACAAAAAACAACAACTCAGTGCACATGACAAAAATTCCTCGATCTAAAAATAAACCAAAATGCGTAATAAAAAATGATCTGTAACGGTATTCAACAAAAATCAGTTCTACACAAACAATGCAATAATAATATCATCCGCTATCCTTTGCTCATAACCTTCTTGAATGTACTTTCACTGCATTCCTATCCTTCACAATACATATATTTTTTTTAGCATTCTATACTTTTTTTATTTTACTCCTGTTACAAACGCTCAGCCAATCATACTCATTTTCATTTCAGATTGCACAAGTTGTTGTTGACTTTTTAATTTTCTACATTAACAGTAAAGAAACAACAAAATGCAATTAATTGCAACGGTACTCCACCACATGTCTAGAAATTCCTTTGCTTTGTATTTGTTCCTATTTTTTGAATGTGTTGTTGTTGCTTTATGCAGCTAGAGGACACACAACCAACAGTTGCATTTCAAAATTACTTGAGGTAGTAGTTAAGTAGTTGTTGTTGTATTTCCTTTTTCTCCTGCTGCACTCGTGCCTATTTAAAAAAATTGTTGAGCCTTCGTTGCATAATTTGTTCTCTGTTGCTTATTTGTTTTTTTGTTCTCCTGTTAGAAATACTACGAATGGATACATATGAATAAACATTTAAAAACACAAACAAAGTCGATCATTTACGCTCTCACTTGATATTTGTATACAGTAAAATTTTCTTCATTGCAGAATTATATTTTCAGGAACTTTCTTAAATTTCTTATCTCCTGTTATTTATAACCTATTTGTATTCATTTGTAGTGATAAATTATTCTTGCTTTCATTCATGTGTCCTTCCATAATCTGGTTGTTGCATTTTCTATCCCTTTTTAACTCTTTTCATTTCTTTTGTTGATGCTTACATTTTCTATCATTCCTCTTTATCCTTTTTTCTCCTGCTACAAAATCACTCACGATCACGATTGAACCTATTTATGTATTTGTTTATGATTTTTTCATAAATTGTTGTTGTATGTACACACAAACAGCAATTTTATATCATAATTACCTACTTGTGTGTATAAGTTGATGTTGTTGCAGTTAATTTCGTTTTGCTCCTGTTGTACTTATACCTGTGCCTTTTTTGCATTATATCTTACACATAAAATTGTTCTTCCACAATTATTTTCTATGCTGCTTATTTTTTTGTTTGTTCTCCATTTACAAATTTTACGAAAGGAAACATTTGAATGTAAAACACTTTATTATGATAGATTTTATTCATAAAATGAATGATCCTGTTATTTATGGTATTTTGTTTTTGTCACATTTTGTTGTTGTATTATATATCCTTTTTTAACCGCATTACATACAAAATTATTTTTTTTCTTACTAATTTTTCTGGACTCCTATTACCACCAGCATAAATACATTTCAATTCGTATTAAAAAAGCCAATCAATCAAAAAATTCAATAATAATATCCTCCGCTAGCTATCCTTTGTCCAGAATCTTATTTAATTTAATTTTCACTGCATTGCTATCTTTCACAATACATACAATTACATACCTCAAAAAATAAAACTTCTATTTTATTGCACTAAAATTCTTTATTAACACACATTTCAATACAATTTTTTATTTTGTACACCCAAATCAACTTCATAGTTTTTTTTCACATTTTTCTACTCAATGACTATATGCGGCAAAACAAAACCATATATGCGGCGGAAATATTTTAAAAATAAACATTTTCGCTTTAAACATTTTTAACTTTGCACAATTTCGTATTTTACATTTTTCAACTTCGTATGGTTTGGCAGTCTACTTTTAGCATCTTCCATATTTTCATTGTTTGAATTTTTCACTGCGCATATCGTTTGCAGTTTATGGTTTTCACGCTGCAATTTGTTTGCATGTATGATGTTTTTGTAGTAATTTTTTTGTATATTATACACAAGCAATTTCATTTGTTTTTGCTAACCAAAAATATACATATATTTAGGCAGCAAATGTTTTAAAAATGAAAAATTTTCATTTTGTCTTCTAGCTGCAACGTAAAATATTTTGTAAGGCAAAATATTTTTGGAAAAACTGCGACAAATATTTCTACCATGAAGCTTGTGCATATATGGCATTGGTTTATAGTTTGTATATTTTCAGTATTTGTGCACATTAATATGAAAACGATTCATATTTATTGCGCAGTCGGTAGTCAAATGTAAAAAACGTTTAACTAATTTTAAACCCTGGTTTCGAACGCTCTCTCTGGGATACGCTTCACTTTGTAACACAGTATGCGTAATTGGCTTGATTCTTAGCCTCAAAAGATGAGCAGTTCTTTTGGCTCGGTCATAGTCATAGCTAAAAATGTCTAAAAATTAGAAAAAATTTCGCACCCAATAATTTTTCGCATTTTGAAGGGAAATTGTAGTGATCACAAATGAACGATCCATTTATATTTTAAAAGATAACTAATGATCGATAATGGCTAGACCTATACTTTATATGGTAGAAAATCAATGGTGTATATAATTTCTTTGTATATTGGGTTTTAGACGGAGTAACGATTCATATATTTAAGGTTAATAACCATCACCAAAAAAGATGGGGGTATATCGATTTTGTCATTCCATTTGTAACTCATCAAACTATTTATCGCAGACCCACATTAGGTTCCAAACGAAAGGAGCTAGCAGGCTGAAAATTCAGAAATACTCTCTGTTGGTAAGGGTTGTTTGGAATTGAAAATGGGCATTGATTTCGCTCATACTGTTTGAGCAATGATAAATATGTTGATTATGCGGAAATCATGATACATTTCTGCACAAATAATTTCTAAGTACGAAATTGTACTGTAAATTATGGCTAAAATCGGGCAACATTTATCCCTAGAACCCATACAATGTGTCCCCCTCAGAATGTGACTTGAACATTCATTCATAATTGTCTTATACACAGAGAAAACAGATTCGTGATAGCAACCGAATTTGTTGCCAATCGAACGATTCTGTCTTAGTGACCGAATTTTACAGTTTTTGGAAGGGACAACTAAAGTTTGGTTGCCTCAACTGAAATTCTTCATTATCAACTGACTTTCTGTTGTTAGAAATGAAAAATTCTATGTGTGCAACCGAATCATTCGATTGGCAACAAATTCGGTTGCTATCACGAATCCGTTTCCTCTGTGTAGTAATTAATATCTTGATGCAATTGGACAGAAACAAGTTTTATATCAACCTAAATCTTTCTACTAGCTTTTGTGAGGATCGTTCGATAATTGTCCTTAGCCCCCATATAACCACCACATCAGAAAAATATTTAGGCATACCCACATATTGGTGATGGGTATACAAGATTCAACACAGACGAATATAACACTCTTACTTGTTTTTTTACTTTTCATTGATTTCACTGATCACACTCTTCCTATTTACAACTGTATATCGTCACATGAAATTCAAAACAACGTAACAAAAATAGAAAATGCTAAATCTTAGTTCAAGAATGAGTTCGTTAAACTGTTTAAAGATCAAATAATAGAATTTGAGTCATTAATGCTTGATTTTATATTCTTTTGCATTTTCGGTGACGATATGTTTATGTATGTATGTCGTACAAGTACTACATCTACATTTGTCAGTTGTTTAGTTGTAACCCTTTAGGGCAGCCAGAGTGGTCAGTTATTTGGTCAAATTTAGTTTTGTTTATTTTAAAATCACATACACGCACTTACAAACTTTTAATGAAAATGACAAATGCAAATACATACTAACGTCCATTGTTGTTGTTGCTGTTGTTGTGGCTGTTGTTTGTTTATATTTGAATATTCAGAAACATACAAACATAAATATTATTTTTCCGATCACAACTGAAAGCACATCAACCAAATGTGTGTCAATAAAAGGAGTTTCTACTATTTACCATGAAGTAGTTGCCCTTTAGGTTGTTGTAATGAATAAAAATACTATTTGTCATAAAATTATTAAACAAAACAAAGCAAAAAAAACCAAACAAAAACTGGAATAAATAATAAATTCAGCAAAATTCTATGCAGACATTTAAGATTTAGTAAATAGACAGGATTTTTAAGTAAACACAAATTTAAATAGAAAAGAATTTTGAATTTAAAAAAAACTCAAAGAAAACATTACAACATTTAATGTTGGCCATATTTTTTATGTTTTTTTAAGAATAAAAAAAACTTAGTTTTGAACTCAATATTTTTTGCAGGTTTAGATTTGTGCTCTCTCTTAACTCCGATTACCACAAAAACCAATCTAGTATAATGACAAAAATAATAAGCAAAGCAAAAACGATGACACCGTCGATAAGTATTTTGTCATTAAAAAACACCTAAAGCTTTCAACCAACACAACAGCCAAACGTGCATGTTTTTTTTCGTTTACTTTACATTTTGTAAATATTATTGTCGAAATAAGAATATGTACGCTTAAATTCGTATACGTACCCTTAAAGAAAACTCATATCTTAGATATTCATTTAACTGTGATTACTTGTGGCAAAAAAGATCTTAACATACGATTTTTTTTCTACTGGTTACAGAAAAAAAATTTACTGAATTTATAATGCGAAATTGAAACCACGCACAAGGTTGTGTTGGTTCTTGTATCTGTTGTTCTTTGTCTCTGTTCTTATTTAAGGTACTTGTACTTACCACATTCCAATCAACCAACATTTAAACATTAAGCTTATGAATGTAACGGCCATTCTCACAATGTACGATTAAAAGTTAACGTGAACTTTAACCGCAAGTTAGGCTAATTTGAATTTCACAATGTACGATTAATTCTTAATTGACACTATTTAACGACAAAGTTGCTGTTAAATATAACCGAACAAATTTCGCCGGTTAGCATCTTAATTGTAAGAAATATAATAAAAGAACATGGAAAAATATTTATAGTTTTGTAATATTTATAATTTTTAAAAGTGTAAAGCGAAGAAAAGTAAATTTTGCACGGGGTGATCCATATACCACCCGGATATTGCACTTATAAACCAAACAACAAATGTGCACTTTTGCTTGTTGGTTTTCAGTAATTGTTGTTCAGTTTGTTCTATAAATTTGACAGTTAGGTACCTTAATATTTTTGAGTTTTATACGTTTTTTTTTATTATACCACTAAGAAAACACAAACTATTCATTTTTATGCCGTCTTTTAGACAATTTTTTATATTTAAATCTTTCATTACACTATCTTTCGTAAACAAATGTATGCATTATTGCCATACTTTCTACTGAATGCTTTGGTTAAGTAATCAAATGATGGTGAAACGTAAATCGGTAACCGTTGGTTAAGTGGTCCCCGTTAAACAAACCGACAGTTAGTTAATTTTCCGGTTAAAATGAAATAATCGTACATTGTGAAAATGGCCGTAAGTCAGTTAACATAGGTTGTGCATGGAGATGATTTTTTCTCTGGAAATTTTGTTATCTAATAGTCACTACTTTTTCACATCTTTCGAAATTTCAAAGTGCAGTTTTGAAAAGACATTAAGGTTCCTCCTTCATTTGAACGCATGTTAACCATGTTATATATGAAGAAGATATTTTGAAGATGATCATTTAGATAAAGTTATTGGCCTATAGATTTTACTCTAAAACATGGAATTTTGAAATAATTTTTGGGCGATCACGAAATAACGTGATTTTCCATTTAAATGCGTATTAACAAAGTTATACGATTTTAAAATATACAAAGTTAAGTATTTCGTACGAAGTTAAATATTTACATAGGCGATCTTCAGTTTTAAAATTTTTGTAAGAAAATATGTCTGATCTCAAAATAATGATACATATATCCAATTTTATATTTTCACTCAAAAAATAAATTTTTGGAGGGAATCACAAACTAACGCCCTTTTTCCATTTGGACATATTTGAACAAAGTTAAAGACATTTATAGGCTTTCTTTAAAAATAATTTAGAGCCATTTATAAGCTTTCTTTACAAATAATTATATATATTTCTGAAAAGAATATATGAGTGATCACTGATCTGTAATAAATTTAGAAGCTTATATATAAAGCTTTAGCCGATTTTAGGTTTTCGTATTAATTTAAATAGTGATTTCAGCTTCTGACTAAATAAACGAATTTTGAAGCGAACTTAACTTTCTTTTTTCATATGGAATCATGTTGTTACATTTTTACCTTTTCAAAACAAAGGTTTATGTTCTTTAATTCCAAATAAAAGCGATCAGTAGTTTAATTGTAACAACTCTTTATATATATACATTCAATGTCAGCAACTCGATGTTTCTATTTATATACACAGTTTCATCTTCAAGTAGTTTCATGAATTATCGAACGGAAAACACTCGAATGTTCTATTTTCACAATGATCACAGTGGTTTATGACCTACAAATGCATTTTTTTTTTTAAATGTTTAGCTTTTATTTTGAAACATTTGTAGAATACAAATTTATACAAACCTTTCCGACAACATATGGATTCCGAGCCAAAAGAACTACTCATCTTTTGAGTTCAAAAACGAATCAAGCCAATATCGGATACTCTGTTCCAAAGTGAAGCGTATCCCTAAGAGAGCATTCTGCATCGATCGAAACAAATAGTATTCGCACGGGCCACGTTTCAAAGGAGTCATTTGTGATCGGTACAGGTTCCCTGTGATGGTCTAGTCAGATTTCAGCAGATCATAATAGATACAACCCTTTTGCTACCACCAAATACTGGGCATTATCTTAGCTCCATTGATTTTTGGCTTTGTAGTCAATTCGGCTGGTTGGCCGGGCTTCACATACGATCTCTTACGCTTCGAATTATTGTAATGGATTTATTTTTCATCGCAAGTAATGAGTCGGTGCAATTTTTTTCTTTTATAGCGTTTAAGCATCATTCCGGATATACAAAATCGTCTTTCTATATCTCTCGGCTTATATTCGTATGATATCCCATTTTCCTGATTGCAGCTGTTCGCAAACGTTTTGAAATTGCTGCTTGATTTGCTCCCAATGATTTCGCAAGCTCTTGTTAAGTTTGACAACAATATTAATGGAGCAATGCCTTCAATTCATGGTCTTCAAACTTTTTTGGCTGGCCTGGGCGAATTTTGTCTTCCGATCTCTCGCACGATGAAACCATAAGCTTTAGTGAGCAATCGGTGTGTTTCAACTGTACTTTTTAATTGAAGAAATAAAGCAAAACTTCCCGCATATGATGCTTTGTTGGCACTAAATTCTACATTTTTATTTACACTATAATGTTCAATATCTAAGTGAGAATAAACGACAGATATGTACCCTTCAAAATGACATATAAGTTATTAAAAACAAAAACCGCGTTCAAAAGTTGCGCCATCTATTGTAAATCCCGCATTTTTATGTCATACACCCAACAATACAATAAATATTTTTGCCTTGAACAAACAGACAAACCGAGGGACAAGCTAGATGATCTTTAAGTTTTATAAGCATCCAAAATATATATAAGTATAGTGTCTACATCCATATATCTACATGTCTCGTGGAGGTTAAAAATTTGTTTCTTACTTTCTTTAAAGAAATTATAGTTTTATAAAGCTAAATAGTCAATTTTAAGTTTTCACTCAAAATATGGGTGATCTCAAAATAAGGACAATTTTGGACGCTTATTAACAAAGTCCTCTTACTATTTAGACGTATATTAATAAAGTTATTGCCGATTTTATTGATTTGATCACTATTTTAAATCTTTTTCCAATTGGACGTAGTTAGTGCCATTTTGAAGTTTATTATTATTTTTAAAGGGAAATAAGCGGAATCAAATAATTTTAGTTTTTTATATTAATTTTTATTGATCACGAAGGTCATTCTTTTTCTATTTTGTTGGATATTAAGATAAAAATTTAAATTTTTTAAAGGAAATAAAAGTGATCACTGATCAGTAATAAATTTAGAAGCATTAATTATACCCTACACCATCATTGTGGGGAGGGTATTATGCGTTTGTGCTGATGTTTGTAACGCCCAAAAATATAAGTATACCAATCGACTTAGAATCACTTTCTGAGTCGATTAAACGATGTCCGTCTGGTTGGCTGGCTGGCTGTCCATGTAAACCTTGTGCGCAGAGTACAGGTCGCAATTTTGAAGATATTTAAATCAAATTTGGTACATATTATTTTTTCGGCCCAAGGATCAAGCCTATTGAAACTGGCTGAAATCGGTCCATTATTTCACCTAGTGCCCATACAAATGTCCTTCCGAAATTGGACTTTATCGGTCATAAATGTTTAATTTATAAATGTATCTCCACAAATTGCGCTCCAAATAAGTTTTATATATACAAAATTCATGTCACCAAATTTTGTTACGATCGGTCTATAATTAGTCATAGCTCCCATATAGACCCGCTTCCGAAAATCACTTTAACATGCATAAATCGCTTAAAAATGTTGGTATACTCACAAAATTATACATAGTAAACTTTCATATAGACATAAATAACACGACCTAATTTCGTGGTGATCGGTCCATAATTGGTCATAGCCCCCATATAAGGCCCACTTCCGAAAAGCACTCAAAAATATAAATTATTGAAATTTTAAAAGAAAAACGTTTTTGCTCTTTTACTTAGTGTAGGGTATTATATGGTAGGGCTTGACCGACCATACTTTCTTACTTGTTTTTATAGTGAATTCAGGTTCTGCTAAATAAACGAATTTTGAAGCGAACTTAACTTTCATTTTCCTTATGAAAAATTTAAATAAACTGCAAATAAGAGCGATCAGTATTTATTGCATCAACACTTTATTTTTTTATAAATTAATACAACAATTTAAATAGTCACTCTCTATTAATACACATACTATAATTAATGTTAACTCCAACAACTTGCTCCTACTATTTAGATACACAGTAGTTTTATGAATTATCTAACGGAAAACACTCGAATGTTCTATTTTTACAATTATCACCTAGAGCTATTAAAGTTGCTTTACATTTAATGTTGTCATGTTTATAAACAATGTTAATAACAGCGTGTTATCAACATTATTGATAAGTAGAAGTTTCTACTGATGGCAATAAACGTTACAGACCGTTAAATTTAAATTGGTAATGCAATTTCGTAACAATATTAGCATAGTTATACGTGATATTAAGTTTCCAAAGAATTTTTAGATTTTTTAAGGTCATTGGAATTGATCAGCGATTATAACCGATTTTAGATTTTCACTCAAAATCTATAAAATGCTGAATTATTCTTGATAAGTGTTATTTTAATTCATTGAACATGTAATCTTGTTACAACTCTTTCGGCAACACACTTTGTCATTGCATTGCACATTCACACGAGCTCTTGCAAAAGTATGAAAATTAATCTTATGTCTCTATATTGTAGAATTTATATTTATTTTAAAAACAATTATCGCCTAGACAATTTGTGCAATACAATTTAGCTAAATGCTACATGTTATTGCTCTTTAAGCAGCAGCAGCAGTAACAGCATTTGTGGCATGTAGCACTTTATGTGCGCTGTAACCAATAGTCGACGCAATTTGGAGAATACAACACATTCTAACGTTTATTTGTATAGGCTCACCTCCGGTGACAGGAAGGCAGGCAGGCAGTCAGGGATGAGACTCGGGCAAAATGAGGAGTTTAAATGTGCATGAATGTATATTTGTCTGCGTTATTGTTTTTTTTTAGTTTTTTTTTCTAGCTGTTTGTTTGTGTTTAATGAGCTCTATACATTTAACAAATTGCCTGTCGTGAAATTGTGACCGCGCTATTACGTTTAATGTGAATGTCGTCGTTGTCATCGTTCTATTTAGCATGAGTAGTTAAAGTTGTTGTTGTTGTTATAAGTAGCCCTCGTATTAGTTGTGGCAGCAGCAATGACAGTAGTTTAAGCTGGCTGGCTGTTTGTTTGACTCGCTGACTTGACTGTCTTTGATGAGTGCTCGCTCACTCGCCTGCCTAGCATGCTTATGTCCAGTGTCAGGTCATACGTATTGCTATCATCAAATATTATGTCTAATGTAGCTTCCTTTATATTCATTTTATTTTAGTTTTTTTTTTTATTAGTTGTCGTTGCTTTAAATGCTTTCGTTATATTATTTGATATTTGAGTTGTTTGTTTGTTCTCCTCCCTTTTTAAACACAATTTCAGTTCATACACACTCTTAGGCACACTCCTAAACACTTTATAGGCAAATGTCCATTATATAGACAGACAGACAGACATAAAGACTGACTGACAGTCAGTTAGACAGTCATATACAATTTGTTTGTTCAGTCGTCCTTTCAACGTACCACATTCTCTATACAACTTATGAATATATTTGCTTTTGTTTTTCGTTGTTGCTAGTTTTTATGCTGCTGTTGCTGCTGTTGCTATTGCTACTCCTGCTGTTCAATGTTGCTGTTTTTGTTGTTGTTGACTAGACAAACATTTGCACAAAAACGTGAAAAATAGTCATAGTGAAAATAAATGAATGAACAAACGTACGAATGAATGACTGAGTGACTGACTGAGTTGAAGTGAAGAATATAAATTGCAGCAAACATAAGAGAGAATAGGTTAAATTCTCATTTACTCGCATTTCCTGCTGTGACAAATGTTATCGGACAACGGACTAACGAAATTTTATGTGTGTTTGTATTTTACTTTGTATGTATTGTAGTTATATTAACACGAATATCCTTAAAGTAGTCAATTTCGTAATTAACCTAAAATTGAACAGTCACAAAAGTGTTTTTATTAAGGTTGAAAGAGATAAGATTTCAATTTGTCATTTGGTTTTATTATTTAAAAGAGTTCCGTGAATAGTTATATCAGTGGTTGGCACTATGGCCCACCAATATATTCGGACTGACAACCGTTGAACTTAATGAACAACTCTTGTGAAATATTTAGAGTCCAACAATTTACTCAGCGACCGGAAGTATGGCTTTCGTAGAGGACGCTCTACGGGACACTTGCTAGCCTTCCCATCGCAAAAATGGTGTCTTTCCATGCACCGTAAAATGGTGGCTCTAGACATTTCTAAGGCGCTTGATAGAGAATGACATGGTGCGCTTTTAGCAAAACTTATTGCTTTTGTTGTCGGTAACAACTTTTCTCTCGATTTATAGCGAGCTTTCTCAGAGATCGCACTATACGAGAATTTTATCAAACCAGTTCAAGATCAATTCAGGGGTACCGCAAGGCACCGACCTTTCTTCTACTCTATTTCTTATCTTTATAATGACCTTCTATGTCAAACTTCCAACCCTATATACTCTTTTGCAAATTACAGCAACATTTGCAATTCATATTCTTATCTATATCTATATCTTGTGACAATTCCAGAATGGGGTTGTGCGAATAGAGTCGATTTCAATGCATGCAAGACTCAATGTCGTACACAGAGAAAACAGATTCGTGATAGCAACCGAATTTGTTGCCAATCGAATGATTCTACCTTATTGACCGAATTTTACAGTTGTGGCTATAAAATTTTAAGAGGGGTATCAAAAGTTTGGTTGTTATAATCGAAATTCTTCTTTGTCAACTGTCTTTCTGTTGATAGAATCGAAAAATTCTATGTGTACAACCGAATCATTCGATTGGCAACAAATTCGTTTGCCATCACAAATCTGTATTCTCTGTGTATGTTAACACATGTTGCCATCTGTTTTTATATTAAGGAATCAGAAGCTCTTGGTGTAGTATTCATTTGGAGTTATTCTTTTTTGGAGTTACTCGATCGCGTACAGAGAGGCATTATCGGGACGGTTGGGTATCCAGCTCTATTGACTCACTGGAACATCGTCAAAATGTGCGTTGTGTTTCACTGTTCTACCGATACTAAATGGTATGTGCTCTACTGAAATTAGATAACTTGTTTACGAAACCCGTAGTTTTTTACGCAACACACGTTCTTCGGCAAGGGCTCATCAATTCGTTGTCGACTGGACAGTGAGTGGATCGTTCTTGAGCCGTACTTTCCGTATGTGGAATAAGCTTCCTCCTGAAATCTTTCCAGTCACTTTCAATAATGACAAATTCAAATCAAATGTCCACAAACACTACTACCTCCATAACCTATTTTCCTAGTTCATGAATAGGGATCATCCCCTGAATTCTGGTCCAAGAAAAAAAAACAACGTTTTATTTGCTTCAAAACTTTCGAATTTTGAACCGACGAATCGTCATATGCGAGAAGTTTTGCTTTATTTCATTAATTTGAAAAAAGTGACGTTGAAGCACACCAATTACTCACCAAAACTTCTGGTGAATGTTTCCATTAGTTTCAACGTGCGAGAGATGGAAGACAAAGATGCAGCCAGTTTGAAGGCTAAAAATTGGTGTCATTACTCCATCAAGATTACTGTAAAGCTCAACAAGATTGGGAGCTACTCAGACAGCAATTTCAAAACGTTTGCGAGCAGCACAATTCATCCAAAAGCAGTGAAATTGATGCCATACGAATTGAAGCCGAGAGACCTTGAAAGATGATTTTGCATGTCCGAAATGATACTTAAACGTTTTTGCACCCAATCATTACTTGCGGTGAAAAATGGATACAATACGATCGTATGTGAAGCCCGGCCAACCAGCTGAATCGATACTAAAGACGAATATTCCTGGCGCTAAGGTAATGCCCTGTATTTGGTGGGAGCTTCTGAAATCTGAGCAGACCATTACAAAAAACCTGTACTGAACGCAAATGATTCGTTTGAAGCGAGCATTGGCAGAAAAACGCTTAGAATATGCGGCCAGACAAGAGACTGTAATATTCCATAGTGACAACACTCGGAAAAATGTTGCAATACCTGTTAAAAAGTATTTTAAAAGAAGTAGCTGGGAAGTTTTGTCTCACCCGCTTTATAGTCCAGACCGTGCATCATCCGACTACTATTTGTTTCGATAGATGCATAAAGGTCTCTCTGCGATACGCATCACTTTTATTTCTATCGATGCATAACGCTCTCTGTGGGATACGCTTCAATTTGGAACAGACTATCCGAAATTGACTGGATTCGTTATTGGGCTCAAAAGATGAATAGTTCCATGAATAGAAAGGTGACTGCGATGAAACAGATGATTATTTTTTTTATTCAGTTTGAACTGTCAATTCACTTGTGGTTGTTGTGGCGACAAATACAACAATCCCAAAAGCAAAAACAACAACAGGCAACTTTGACAGTTCACCTACCTTTTAACGAAAACAAAGTACCTGTTGTTTTTGTATTGTTGTATTTGTTGTAGTGATGCAGTCACCTTTCTAAGTGCGTAGTTCTTTTGGTTCGGAATCCATGTGTTGCCAGAAAGATGGGAAAAGTTCATAGCTAACAATGGCCAATTCTTTGAATAAATTTGTATTGTACAAATGTTTCAAAATAAAAGCTAAGAATTGGAAAAAAATCTCGCAGTTTTAAGTCATACACCCAATAGAAGCTACTAGCACCTATATAAAATTAATAAACAAAACTCTTGTAAGTTTCAAAGTTAATTTTTAAATTTTCAACTTTTAGATGTGAAATTAGTATCCTCGTTTTTCTCTATGGTTTACCGATATGTGTCAGTTAGTTTTTGCATTGTGAAACACAAATGAAATTGAAGACATTTGAATTCAGTTTCAACGATTCTCCAAAATTTATGATTTTCACAAAATAGTCGATCACAACAAAACGTATTTTTCCCTTTCTGCAAACAAAATCTGATTGGACTCAAAATCAAATCGTGTTGATCAGAAAACTTTAAACGCCACGGGTCTGTTAATAGCCGGTTAATTTTAAGTAAATTAAAAATCTTAATTTGCTTACATACAAATCCTCGTAGAAAACGCTTAGGAGAATGCTAAACTTAATGTCTCATTACAGTGGATAAAACCAAAATCCTTAGCCTTCCTTTAACTGCCTTATCAAACAAGCCACTGATATTTATTTTCACATTTACGAATCATGTTGCCATGGGCGAGTTGGTTGCTGGTTTTACGATACTAAACATAAAAGACTTTAACTTTAACGTTAATGAGTTGTCTATTATCAAGAAATTAAAAAATAAAAACAAACACGAAAGAGAAGAATATAAAATAATAAAAACAAAAACAAAAACTCGTTGCAAGAAAATATGATTTACTAGCATAACATCGTCAACATGTCTTAAGCAACAACATTGTGTCCTTAATGTTCTTAGTATAGAACGTCTGTCTGTCACAATGTTTTAACTTTTTTTTTTGGCTGCTATGACGATGACATTGTATTATTACTCATGTTTCATTTCAAAGGCAAGAAAGCAAAAAAGAAAAATTTGCCACAAATAAAAGTAAAAATTTATAGAAAAATCTGTTGACAACTTTTTAAATTTCAATACATTCCAAATACATATTTGCACTGATTACCTGCTTCATTGAAAATTTACTGGAGTGTTTGGTTGTCGTTGATTATTTTTTTTTGTTTTTATTGAGTCGCAAGTTCCTTCACATCACAACTGGTTGCAGGAAGAAAAAAACTGGCTTGTGAAAAGCATAGATACAAACAACAATACCGAGGAACGTTTTATTTACGTGACATTTGGGATGGACAGTGCGTGCAATAAATTTCAATTGCTTATAATTGCAACCATCTGATAAATCTGTTAATTTTGTAGAATCTTAATGATGACTGCTGTTAGATTATGGGTTGTTGGCATTTGTGGATTTAAAATTTGTTACATGCTTTCTTTTAAAATTAGATTTAAAGGAAATTACATTTTGGCAATACTCCTCGCATCTGCTAGAATAAATTAGGAATTGGCGGAGTTTTGTAATACAATACAATTAAATCGCCAATTCTCAGTATTTGTGGTGTGATTTAGATTTAGCAGGAATTGAACCTGTAACCCCCATTTTACTTAATATGCCACTAAATATCATATAAGTAACATAAGATTTTAAATAAATTTTAGGAATATTTTTGATTTTATTAAAATTTTTGAATTGTATATCCTACATTGAGATCCTGCAAACAATTGCTATACGATTTAAAGTATTTTAAATGCTTTATTCATATCATGACAAACTTCAGATCCCAATAAACCTAATTCTTAAAAAATTAATTAGGATATGTTTACTACCACCAAACATTGTCTCCCTTTATGTATTACACCCAAATATTGTGCTATTTTATTGCTACTTAAAACAAAAGTATCCAGCCTTAAATCAAGCTTAAGTCAACATCACCCTCTTTAGTTTAATACACATTCCCCTTCAGCAATTGTATGGGTCAAGCTGGCAATTGCATTCATAAAAAGGGATTAAAATCCTGGCAGCAGGAAATGAGGGTGGCATTGTTTATACCCTTGTTTACATTTAGGTTGTTCTAATTCCTTTCAGTTCAGCAGATGTTAGATACTAAATAGAGTCATTTAATTGATTCGGTTAGCAGGGGGTTTTCTACCGGCCCAGCCTTTTAGTATGGTGCATAAAATCAATCCAGGACATACATGACGTCACAATTAGTCCAGCGGTAATTTTTAGGGATTTAACATATTTTAACGTTATCAAAATATGAAACTTGTTAACATATGAGAGATAATATGTTAAATTAGTTTGTTTTGGATTTTAAATGATTTCTGGCCACGTTTTTGTTTTCTAAAAAGTGCACCTTTTAATTAGTTTAATGAAGATATAATCATGCTATTTAGAATTCTCTGTTTCGATGCCTTAAATTGTGTCCACGTAGCGGACAATTAAACCTCAACTTAAGATTTCTTACTCTGAATATAAAGCAGTTGCATGGAGCTATTAAGTTCCATTAACCATCGTAATATCCTAGACTGATGCGGCTAAGGAGGGAATGTAGAGAACTTTTTGGTAAGGAATTCGCTGGGATAGTTTGATGGTCGTGAAAGCGATAGTTCGACGGAGCGATTCTGCGGAGAATTAGGAAGAATCACGAAAGCATCATGTCTATAGGGGGTACTAAAGATCAGGAATTCTAATGAAACCTAGTGATTACGGAAATATACTGTCTGTTTCTCTAAATGCGAACAAACGTTTTCTTTCGTATTTCAAATTGAAAACAAAAAAAAAATAATTTTTTATGTTGTTGTTTTCAATATAAAATACGAAAGAAAATGTTCGTTCGCATTTAGAGAAACAGGCAGATACTTTCCAGGTTGTAAGGATGATGATAATGGGGCTCTTTTCTAAAAAACTTTGCGGCGTATCAAATCTACATAAGAAAAATGCAATGTAATAACACAATGCAACTATTTAAGTCCTTTACAGAACCAGATGTCAAATACTCAGTACCTTAAGAGAAGGCCAGTTTCAACATCCTTGCATGATGTTATCAGTACTATGGAATAAAACACTTGACGGGATAGAGTATGTTATTACATATTTTCTATATATAGAGGTTGCCTTCAACAATATGAAGCCCTAAATGACTCAGTCGAAGCTCTAAAGGACTCAGGGGTATACCAAAGGATAACCAACCGGACGGGGAATATACCGAACATCAATTCTAGTTTGGTGAAGAAGAATAACAGCTGCGACACTGCATTAGGGAGTTCTATATTCACTTTTGTGGAGCCTTGTACATTCCCTCGATTTAATACTCAAACAATCAGTCCCTGTTCACTTAAAAACTATCCTACAAAAAGAAGGAAATCTATACTGAGATGGTTTCATAATGGAAACTGACACTGGTTCAGATAAACTCGACCTCCTGATTTCTCTCAGTTTGACCGATTTCTGTACAGTTTTTCAGAAGGAAATTTACGCTAAATTTATGTCGCGAGAAGAATCAAATAATTAATTCAGTGATATCTAAGATAGTTTGTCATCACTCAAGTTTCTTACCTACAATGCAATAGTGTTGAAATGTCTTCTCTGAATTTGAGGAAATGAGGAAATTGCTTACGATTGCACAATCAATGTGACATCCTTAGACGGAACTGTAGACCAAGGAATATTTAAATACACTTAGTTGCGTTATCGAATATAATTGAGGAAGGTTCGTTGATGGAGACGGAACTTAAGTGGTCTACGATTAACAATTGTATTTGATAGCTTTGTTTAATTATACCCTTCACCACACAGAGAAAACAGTTTCGTATTAGCAACCGAATTCGTTGCCAATCGAATGATTCTAGTGACAGAATTTCATAGATGTGGCTACAACATTTCAGAAGGGGTAACAAAAGTTTGGTTGCTACAACTGATTTTCTTCGTTATCAATGGACCTTATGTTGATAGAGCAGAAAAATTCTGTTTGTGCAACCGAATTATTCGATTGGTAACAAATTCGGTTGCTAGTACGAATCTGTTTTGTCTGTACATGAGTGGCAATGTGTCCGAGATTTACTTGAGTATCTGCTTTACGATGCTCTCAACAACGGATGGAATCAATGCGTCTATCACCGCCACTGTATGCCTTGCAAGGACAGTTGGCAACTTCTTGTACAATGACTGCCCAGATCAAAGCACAAACCCCTTGCTCGAGAGCCCGAGCTATCTAATCCCTGCCATCCATAGTTAGCTAGTCAATTAGCAAGCATAGGACAATTATTAAAACAGCAACAACCAGTCCGAAATATTGCTCTCTGACTTCGATAGCTCCGGCCGATAAAAGTCAAAGTGTATGTTCATGCACCACATGCATTTGACCTCGACCGAAACCTAGTCCAACGATTAGTATATCACGAATGCCACCACCCAATACATTTCCTGAGCATAACGCAAATTAATCACTGCTACTTTCAATGGCTCTGTTGCTTCGGTGAATAGCACCTAGTAAGATATAATTGGTGTCCCGAAATTTGCATCTAGCACAAATATTAGTAATTTAACTGTTGATCTTCTTCCCGCTTTGGGTTGTAAACACAGCCACCACGTGTTCACCGAAGTAACCTCACCAATGACCCAACAGGACAAGGTCCTGGGGCCAATGAATCCTTGGTCCTAGATAAGACTATAGTAAGTTGAGAATTTAAAAGAATTAAATTCTTACCAAGAATGAGGTTTATGCACCTCAGGGACTCCGGTTTCACCCCATATTTCCCCTTGAAGCATAACATCAAGGTGTGGAGCATTACAAACATGCCCCAAGGGATCCATGAGTGGCAGTGGTATATATAAGTCTGTCATTCCGTTTGTAATTTATGAATTTCGATATAGCCATATTCATCTGAATGTTGAAATCAACTTTCCGAAGCCCCCAAATAACTTGCATACAAGATTAATATATCAATATATCCACTATATTCCAACTTAGGTTGCTATTTAAAATTTGAAAAATTGGCCTTCAAAAAACTGAGCAAAAAACCGCGACTACCTCTATTTTTTTTTTAATTCCAAGGATAAGTGAGAATATTTGATAAGGTAATTAATATAATAATCACTTTTAATAACCTTTAACAGTGCGAGTTTTAATTTTTCCAAAATTTAAATTTCTTGAGAGATGGGCGAATAGAACATGTTGGAATATTAGATCGGATGTTGTTCTATCATAATCTGTGGATATAATCTTTAACAGAGCGAGATTTGATATAAACATTTTTCGGTTATTTAAATTTCTCGGGAGGGTGAATCAAAATTTCTGGAAAATGGGAGTGGAATCTGGTAATGTGAAAATTTAATGTGTTTCATTTCTATTCAGACACACTGTACTTTGGAACAACAGCAATAATAATTGTGGTCGTTGTTTGTTACACACTTGCACACATAATATTGGAAACTAAAATAGTGTTTATTGTTGCTGTTGCTACTTCTATTATTTTGTTCTTGTTGTTTTTGTAGCTTATGTTGTTCTAACAACATATAGCTACATACATACTTGTGTTGCTTTAATACATCGTTGCTGCTGCTATATTATTTTTTTGCTGCTGTTGTTTTCTCTACATGTTGATGATTATGGTGATGTTGTTGTTGTTGTTGCTGGTCGGGTCTGTTCTGTTCTGGTCGTTGTACGTTTATTCCATAATATTTGTTGGTGCTTTTGGTCATTTGTGTGTAGAATATCAATTACTTTTGCTAAACACCTGCTGCATAGGAATTTCAAAATCTATCTCACTCTCCTATAACACGCCGCAGCAAGAAACCAATCCAAACCTAACGAAAACAAACCGAACCAAATCGAAAACCATTCAAACCAAAACCATCCAGTCATCCTGTAGATACACACCTCTCTACATACAAGCTAGGGAACAACAAAATTGAATAGAATAAAATTTAGGAGCCAAGAGTCGATATTAAATAAATTTTAATGCTCCAGCAACAACAGCAGCAGCAGCAATAACAACAACAGCAGCAACAACAATATTCCTGGTCTAAATAACTAAGTATTTATTTGTTGTAGTCGTAAAGAAACTTATAGTTTTACGCATGTGTTACGTATGCAATAAATCGTTATCACTGCAACCAACTAGTTAGGCCGTCCGTTTGTCTGTCCGCCGGTCCATCAGTTATTTAGTTAGTTTGAGAGGCAGTGTGTGAGTGTGTGAATGTGTTTAGTAGGCTGTATTTCTTTTAAACAATTTATAGAACGTCGTAGCCGTAAATGAAGTGTTTTAAACTAGAATTGTAGTTTGTTGTTGCAGGTTTCTGCAGTCATCGTCGTCGTCTTTGTGGTTTCACGAAATAATTCAAAATGCGTTTATTGATCTCGATATGAATTTATTGCTTCGTTTTTTTGTTGTTGTTTTTATGCCTCTCTTATTTAATATTAATTGAAGATGGGCGGTATTTAGTTTTTGTTTTTTTTTTTGCAAGCGATAAGGAGGAAATAAAACTGCAGATTTGACCTGCCATTGATTTTAGCATTTTTCTTGTTTTTAATTTTCCTCTTTTTATCGCTGCGTAATTGTATTTTAACTTCAATTTAATGTACGAATTTGTGGAAAATTAGAAAAAGATAACGAGTATAAAACATTTGGGTGGAAGATGAAATTAACAATTTGTAATTTTATTATTTGTTAACTAATGCCAAAAGTTAGTTGGATAATGCCACAATGCATGTAACAAAATACATAAGCTTGAATAAATGAGGCAGAGTTTTGAAGGAGTTAGAAGTTCTTGGTTCAAAAATAAAGTCAATATTATCAAGTGAAATCGTCACATGCCAGTAAATCGTTAATAAGAGGTCCTAGATGAAAAACGACAATAATCTCATCTTGCTCAACAAATATCGATTTTTATATGAAAATCTAAAATTCCTCATAAATCGTTAATAAGAGGTCCTAAAGGAAAAACGACAATTATATGTGATCACTCATTTTTCCCACTAAATAGCAATTTTTATATGAAAAATCTAAAATCCCTCATAAATCGTTAATAACAGGTCCTAGAGGAAAAACGACAATAATCTGTGATCACTCATTTTTCCCAACAAATATCGATTTTTATATGAAAATCTAAAATCCCTCATAAATCGTTAATAAGAGGTCCAAAAGGAAAAACGACAATAATCTGTGATCACTCAATTTTCCCACTAAATATCGATTTTTATATGAAAATCTAAAATCCCTCATAAATCGTTAACAAGAGGTCCTAGAGGAAAAACGACAATAATCTGTGATCACTCATTTTTCCCAACAAATATCGATTTTTATATGAAAATCTAAAATCCCTCATAAATCGTTAATAACAGGTCCTAGAGGAAAAACGACAATAATGTGTGATCACTCATTTTTCCCACCAAATATCGATTTTTATATGAAAATCTAAAATCCCTCATAAATCGTTAACAAGAGGTCCTAGAGGAAAAACGACAATAATCTGTGATCACTCATTTTTCCCACCAAATATCGATTTTTATATGAAAATCTAAAATCCCTCATAAATCGTTAACAAGAGGTCCTAGAGGAAAAACGACAATAATCTGTGATCACTCATTTTTCCCACTAAATATCGATTTTTATATGAAAATCTAAAATCCCACATAAATCGTTAACAAGAGGTCCCAGAGGAAAAACGACAATAATCTGTGACCACTCATTTTTCCCAACAAATATCGATTTTTATATGAAAATCTAAAATCCCTCATAAATCGTTAATAACAGGTCCTAGAGGAAAAACGACAATAATCTGTGATCACTCATTTTTCCCAACAAATATCGATTTTTATATGAAAATCTAAAATCCCTCATAAATCGTTAACAAGAGGTCCTAGAGGAAAAACGACAATAATTTGTGATCACTCATTTTTCCCAACAAATATCGATTTTTATATGAAAATCTAAAATCCCTCATAAATCGTTAATAACAGGTCCTAGAGGAAAAACGACAATAATCTGTGATCACTCATTTTTCCCAACAAATATCGATTTTTATATGAAAATCTAAAATCCCTCATAAATCGTTAACAAGAGGTCCTAGAGGAAAAACGACAATAATTTGTGATTAAAATCCCTCATAAATCGTTAATAACAGGTCCTAGAGGAAAAACGACAATAATCTGTGATCACTCATTTTTCCCAACAAATATCGATTTTTATATGAAAATCTAAAATCCCTCATAAATCGTTAATAAGAGGTCCTAGAGGAAAAACGACAATAATCTGTGATCACTCATTTTTCCCACCAAATATCGATTTTTATATGAAAATCTAAAATCACTCATAAATCGTTAATAAGAGGTCCCAGAAGAAAAACGACAATAATCTGTGATCACTCATTTTTCCCAACAAATATCGATTTTTATATGAAAATCTAAAATCCCTCATAAATCGTTAATAAGAGGTCCCAGAAGAAAAACGACAATAATTTGTGATCACTCATTTTTCCCACCAAATATCGATTTTTATATGAAAATCTAAAATCCCTCATAAATCGTTAATAACAGGTCCTAGAGGAAAAACGACAATAATCTGTGATCACTCATTTTTCCCAACAAATATCGATTTTTATATGAAAATCTAAAATCCCTCATAAATCGTTAACAAGAGGTCCTAGAGGAAAAACGACAATAATCTGTGATCACTCATTTTTCCCAACAAATATCGATTTTTATATGAAAATCTAAAATCCCTCATAAATCGTTAACAAGAGGTCCTAGAGGAAAAACGACAATAATCTGTGATCACTCATTTTTCCCACCAAATATCGATTTTTATATGAAAATCTAAAATCACTCATAAATCGTTAATAAGAGGTCCCAGAGGAAAAACGACAATAATCTGTGATCACTCATTTTTCCCAAGAAATATCGATTTTTATATGAAAATCTAAAATCACTCATAAATCGTTAATAAGAGGTCCCAGAAGAAAAACGACAATAATCTGTGATCACTCATTTTTCCCACCAAATATCGATTTTTATATGAAAAATATAAAATCCCTCATAAATCGTTAATAAGAGGTCCTAGAGGAAAAACGACAATAATCTGTGATCACTCATTTTTCTCAACAAATATCGATTTTTATATGAAAATCTAAAATCCCTCATAAATCGTTAATAGGAGGTCCTAAAGGAAAAACGACAATAATCTGTGATCACTCATTTTTCCCAAGAAATGTCGATTTTTATATGGAAATCTAAAAAAACGACAATAATCTGTGATCACTCATTTTTCCCACCAAATATCGATTTTTATATGAAAATCTAAAATCACTCATAAATCGTTAATAAGAGGTCCTAGAGGAAAAACGACAATAATCTGTGATCACTCATTTTTCCCACCAAATATCGATTTTAATATGAAAATCTAAAATCCCTCATAATAGGAGGTCCTAAAGGAAAAACGACAGTAATCTTTGATCACTAATTTTTCCCACCAAATATCGATTTTTATATGAAAATCTAAAATCCCTCATAAATCGTTAATAAGAGGTCCTAAAGGAAAAACGACAATAATCTGTGATCACTCATTTTTCCCACCAAATATCGATTTTTATATGAAAATCTAAAATCACTCATAAATCGTTAATAAGAGGTCCCAGAGGAAAAACGACAATAATCTGTGATCACTCACTTTTCCCAAGAAATATCGATTTTTATATGAAAATCTAAAATCACTCATAAATCGTTAATAAGAGGTCCCAGAAGAAAAACGACAATAATCTGTGATCACTCATTTTTCCCACCAAATATCGATTTTTATATGAAAAATATAAAATCCCTCATAAATCGTTAATAAGAGGTCCTAGAGGAAAAACGACAATAATCTGTGATCACTCATTTTTCCCACCAAATATCGATTTTTATATGAAAATCTAAAATCCCTCATAAATCGTTAATAAGAGGTCCTAAAGGAAAAACGACAATAATCTGTGATCACTCATTTTTCCCACCAAATATCGATTTTTATATGAAAATCTAAAATCACTCATAAATCGTTAATAAGAGGTCCCAGAGGAAAAACGACAATAATCTGTGATCACTCACTTTTCCCAAGAAATATCGATTTTTATATGAAAATCTAAAATCACTCATAAATCGTTAATAAGAGGTCCCAGAAGAAAAACGACAATAATCTGTGATCACTCATTTTTCCCACCAAATATCGATTTTTATATGAAAAATATAAAATCCCTCATAAATCGTTAATAAGAGGTCCTAGAGGAAAAACGACAATAATCTGTGATCACTCATTTTTCCCACCAAATATCGATTTTTATATGAAAATCTAAAATCCCTCATAAATCGTTAACAAGAGGTCCCAGAGGAAAAACGACAATAATCTGTGATCACTAATTTTTCCCAACAAATATCGATTTTTATATGAAAATCTAAAATCCCTCATAAATCGTTAATAAGAGGTCCTAGAGGAAAAACGACAATAATCTGTGATCACTCATTTTTCCCAACAAATATCGATTTTTATATGAAAATCTAAAATCCCTCATAAATCGTTAATAGGAGGTCCTAAAGGAAAAACGACAATAATCTGTGATCACTCATTTTTCCCAAGAAATGTCGATTTTTATATGAAAATCTAAAAAAACGACAATAATCTGTGATCACTCATTTTTCCCACCAAATATCGATTTTTATATGAAAATATAAAATCCCTCATAAATCGTTAATAAGAGGTCCTAGAGGAAAAACGACAATAATCTGTGATCACTCATTTTTCCCACCAAATATCGATTTTTATATGAAAATATAAAATCCCTCATAAATCGTTAATAAGAGGTCCTAGAGGAAAAACGACAATAATCTGTGATCACTCATTTTTCCCACCAAATATCGATTTTTATATGAAAATATAAAATCCCTCATAAATCGTTAATAAGAGGTCCTAGAGGAAAAACGACAATAATCTGTGATCACTCATTTTTCCCACCAAATATCGATTTTTATATGAAAATATAAAATCCCTCATAAATCGTTAATAAGAGGTCCTAGAGGAAAAACGACAATAATCTGTGATCACTCATTTTTCCCACCAAATATCGATTTTTATATGAAAATATAAAATCCCTCATAAATCGTTAATAAGAGGTCCTAGAGGAAAAACGACAATAATCTGTGATCACTCATTTTTCCCACCAAATATCGATTTTTATATGAAAATCTAAAATCCCTCATAAATCGTTAACAAGAGGTCCCAGAGGAAAAACGACAATAATCTGTGATCACTCATTTTTCCCAACAAATATCGATTTTTATATGAAAATCTAAAATCCCTCATAAATCGTTAATAAGAGGTCCTAGAGGAAAAACGACAATAATCTGTGATCACTAATTTTTCCCACCAAATATCGATTTTTATATGAAAATATAAAATCCCTCATAAATCGTTAATAAGAGGTCCTAGAGGAAAAACGACAATAATCTGTGATCACTCATTTTTCCCACCAAATATCGATTTTTATATGAAAATCTAAAATCCCTCATAAATCGTTAACAAGAGGTCCAAATAGAGCAAAAACGACAATAATCTGTGATCACTCATTTTTCCCACCAAATATCGATTTTTATATGAAAATCTAAAATCCCTCATAAATCGTTAACAAGAGGTCCTAGAGGAAAAACGACAATAATCTGTGATCACTCATTTTTCCCACCAAATATCGATTTTTATATGAAAATCTAAAATCCCTCATAAATCGTTAACAAGAGGTCCTAGAGGAAAAACGACAATAATCTGTGATCACTAATTTTTTTCGCCAAATATCGATTTTTATATGAAAATCTAAATTCCCTCATAAATCGTTAACAAGAGGTCCTAGAGGAAAAACGACAATAATCTGTGATCACTCATTTTTCCCACTAAATATCGATTTTTATATGAAAATCTAAAATCCCTCATAAATCGTTAACAAGAGGTCCTAGAGGAAAAACGACAATAATCTGTGATCACTCATTTTTCCCAACAAATATCGATTTTTATATGAAAATCTAAAATCCCTCATAAATCGTTAACAAGAGGTCCTAGAGGAAAAACGACAATAATCTGTGATCACTAATTTTTTTCGCCAAATATCGATTTTTATATGAAAATCTAAATTCCCTCATAAATCGTTAATAAGAGGTCCTAGAGGAAAAACGATAATAATTTGTGATCACTAAGTTTTCCCACCAAATATCGATTTTTATATGAAAATCTAAAGTCCCTCATAAATCGTTAATAAGAGGTCCTAGAGGAAAAACGACAATAATCACTAATTTTTCCCACCAAATATCAATTTTTATATGAAAATCTAAAATCCCTCATAAATCGTTAACAAGAGGTCCTAGAGGAAAAACGATAATAATCTGTAACCACTCATTTTTCCCACCAAATATTGATTTTTATATGAAAATCTAAAATCCCTCAAAAATCGTTAACAAGAGGTCCCAGAGGAAAAACGACAATAATCTGTGATCACTGATTTTGCTCAACAAATATCGACTTTTATATGAAAATCTAAAATCCCTCATAAATCGTTAATAAGAGGTCCTAGAGGAAAAACGACAATAATCTGTGATCACTCATTTTTCCCAACAAATATCGATTTTTATATGAAAATATAAAATCCCTCATAAATCGTTAATAAGAGGTCCTAGAGGAAAAACAACAATAATCTGTGATCACTCATTTTTCCCACCAAATATCGATTTTTATATGAAAATATAAAATCCCTCATAAATCGTTAATAAGAGGTCCTAGAGGAAAAACGACAATAATCTGTGATCACTCATTTTTCCCACCAAATATCGATTTTTATATGAAAATCTAAAATCCCTCATAAATCGTTAACAAGAGGTCCAAATAGAGCAAAAACGACAATAATCTGTGATCACTCATTTTTCCCACTAAATATCGATTTTTATATGAAAATCTAAAATCCCTCATAAATCGTTAACAAGAGGTCCTAGAGGAAAAACGACAATAATCTGTGATCACTCATTTTTCCCACTAAATATCGATTTTTATATGAAAATCTAAAATCCCTCATGAATCGTTAACAAGAGGTCCTAGAGGAAAAACGATCACTCATTTTTCCCAACAAATATCGATTTTTATATGAAAATCTAAAATCCCTCATAAATCGTTAACAAGAGGTCCTAGAGGAAAAACGATAATAATCTGTGATCACTAATTTTTCCCAAGAAATATCAATTTTAATATGAAAATCTAAAATCCCTCATAAATCGTTATTAAGGAGTCCTAGAGGAAAAACGACAATAATCTGTGATCACTCATTTTTCCCACTAAATATCGATTTTTATATGAAAATCTAAAATCCCTCATAAATCGTTAACAAGAGGTCCAAATAGAGCAAAAACGACAATAATCTGTGATCACTCATTTTTCCCACTAAATATCGATTTTTATATGAAAATCTAAAATCCCTCATAAATCGTTAACAAGAGGTCCTAGAGGAAAAACGACAATAATCTGTGATCACTCATTTTTCCCACTAAATATCGATTTTTATATGTAAATCTAAAATCCCTCATAAATCGTTAATAAGAGGTCCTAGAGGAAAAACGACAATAATCTGTGATCACTCATTTTTCTCAACAAATATCGATTTTTATATGAAAATCTAAAATCCCTCATAAATCGTTAATAAGAGGTCCTAGAGGAAAAACGACATTAATCTGTGATCACACTCATTTTTCCCAACAAATATCGATTTTTATATGAAAATCTAAAATCCCTCATAAATCGTTAATAAGAGGTCCCAGAGGAAAAACGACAATAATCTGTGATCACTCATTTTTCCCAACAAATATCGATTTTTATATGAAAATCTAAAATCCCTCATAAATCGTTAATAAGAGGTCCTAGAGGAAAAACGACAATAATCTGTGATCACACTCATTTTTCCCACCAAATATAGATTTTTATATGAAAATCTAAAATCCCTCATAAATCGTTAATAAGAGGTCCTAGAGGAAAAACGACAATAATCTGTGATCACTCATTTTTCCCACCAAATATCGATTTTTATATGAAAATCTAAAATCCGTCATAAATCGTTAATAAGGTCCTAGAGGAAAAACGACTATAATCTGTCATCACTCATTTTTCCCACCAAATATCGATTTTTATATGAAAATCTAAAATCCCTCATAAATCGTTAACAAGAGGTCCCAGAGGAAAAACGACAATAATCTGTGATCACTCATTTTTCCCAACAAATATCGATTTTTATATGAAAATCTAAAATCCCTCATAAATCGTTAATAAGATGTCCTAGAGGAAAAACGACAATAATCTGTGATCACACTCATTTTTCCCACCAAATATCGATTTTTATATGAAAATCTAAAATCCCTCATAAATCGTTAATAAGAGGTCCTAGAGGAAAAACGACAATAATCTGTGATCACTCATTTTTCCCACCAAATATCGATTTTTATATGAAAAATCTAAAATCCCTCATAAATCGTTAATAAGAGGTCCTAGAGGAAAAACGACAATAATCTGTGATCACTCATTTTTCCCAAGAAATATGGATTTTTATATGAAAATCTAAAATCACTCATAAATCGTTATTAAGGGGTCCTAGAGGAAAATCGACATTAATCTGTGATCACTCATTTTTCCCAAGAAATATCGATTTTTATATGAAAATCTAAAATCCCTCATAAATCGTTAATAAGAGGTCCTAGAGGAAAAACTACAATAATCTGTGATCACTCATTTTTCCCACCAAATATCGATTTTTATATGAAAATCTAAAATCCCTCATAAATCGTTAATAAGAGGTCCTAGAGGAAAAACGACAATAATCTGTGATCACTCATTTTTCCCACCAAATATCGATTTTTATATAAAAATCTTAAATCCCTCATAAATCGTTAACAAGAGGTCCCAGAGGAAAAACGACAATAATCTGTGATCACTCATTTTTCCCAACAAATATCGATTTTTATATGAAAAATCTAAAATCCCTCATAAATCGTTAATAAGAGGTCCTAAAGGAAAAACTACAGTAATCTGTGATCACTAATTTTTCCCAACAAATATCGCTTTTTATATGCAAATCTAAAATCCCTCATAAATCGTTAATAAGAGGTCCTAGAGGAAAAGCGATAATAATCTGTGATCACTCATGTTTCCCAACAAATATCGATTTTTATATGAAAATCTAAAATTCCTCATAAATCGTTAACAGGACGTCCTAGAGGAAAAACGACAATAATCTGTGATCACTCATTTTTCCCAAATTCTAGGTTTCTTTGTTGGGCCTCAGGTAATATGTACAATACCACTTCTGCGAAGTTCTTTGTTTGCAAAAACGAATTCACTCTTTCAACTCCATTCTGAGTCATAGACGATTCTGTTGTTGGTTGATTCCTTCTTTGCAAACTTTTCTAATGAAACTTTGTATTTAAAGTTGTTAGCCAACTTGCAGCATGCAATGAGTACATATGGATGCATGCATATGTAAGTGAGTAAATGTTAACAAGAGATTGTATTAGTGATTTCTCGTTGCATTTTTTGAAACTAGTGCTGCAATTGAAATCATATGTGAACATAATTATAGTGTGGTCACCACCATTTACAGATATACATACAAATAATCATATACACACTTGCTGCATGCAGAGACTACAATTTTAACTTCAAACTTACGACAACTGCAAAAACAAAAACCACTACAACAACTTATAATATCCCTGCTGATTTAAGAGAAGCAATTGCCAACTTTAAACTAGCTTTAAAGCTACTTGTAGAACTCACTAGTTACCTTTAAAGCCAATTAAAGCCAAATTAAAGCAGTTATTCGCTATCATTAGTTACTTTACTAAGCAAAACTTACTTTACTTTAAAGTGCCATTAATAAAAATGTAGTATAATTTATAATAAACTAACAATTCTTGCTACCACACCTTCACTAAATCTCCTTGCAAGTAGATTATTGGGTAACTAGTGTCAGTAAAGCAGTGCTGAAAAATATATTCTTTAATGCATTTCTAGTACCACAGACTGCCGGTATTTTAAACTTCTGCTGCTAATTTTAGCACTTATGGCTGTTGTTATTTGTGATACTGTTGTTGCAGTTACTGCTGTTGCTATTTGTTATTGTTATGTTGCAATATTATTCTTAATTTCAACTTGCTTTAGCAAATGCTTGGGCGTGCCACCTTCAAACATCTCTGTTGTTGCCATAACAGCTGCTGTTTTGCTGCTGCTACCTTTGCTTTTCGATTGTTCAATATGTCTGTGATACCAAATATTCGCACACGTTTTCATGAGATTTGTGAGAGCAAGTTTTTTTGTAAACGGGTGAGGGTAATATAGTTAAAACTTTTTGGCTTTACAGATGAGTATGCGAAACAAATTTTGCAGACAAATCATTTTGTTTATTTAACGATGTAAAAGGAAAATCTTTTTCACTTTGAAGAGGGTAACGCATAAACCGATTCCTCAGTTGTCGAATTAAATTTTTAAAGTACGTTTATTGAAAGAGGCTAAATTAAATGTAGTGCTTCATAAGCTTTCATATTTTTAAAACTCAGTTTCTTACCCGACTTGTATGCAAAATCCTGGTTCCAAATAAAATTAATGTGGTTATCGAAGCCATCCATATAGTCTATAGTCGATTTCCAAATGAAAACAATTAAAATCGGTACAAAACAACGCGGCCCAACGACATAGACAATGTCGTCCCCGACATATATCCAAAATATCATCCAGGCCGTCATGGCACCACCATATATTAAACTGTTGTTGATTTAATCCATCGAGAATTTACACATATTGTTACAAACTTGCATTATCAATTTCAATTTTATGGTCTGTAACTTCTAATTGCAATATTCATCATGTTTATAAACATTTCCATTATTAGAAACTTCCACTTATCAACAATTTTGATAACACGCTGTTATAAACATTGTTTATAAGTATGAAAACACTAACATTAACATTAAATCTTCTAATGCTCTAGAAGATCATTGCAGAAATAAAACATTCTACTTTTGTCTGTTAGACAATTCATGAAATTACTAGAAGATGGCAATGTCCAATCAAAGTGTCAAAATTGTCAAACATCTTAAATGTAACACTAACAAACAATTAATTTGTTTAAGATAGGGGGTCCCAAAAACCACGGAAGATTTGAATATGCCATTTATGCAGTTAAACGTAGCGAATGAAAACAGTTTTACAGCTAACAGTTACGGGCCAGTAAAAATTAAGCATTAAACGTTTTCATTGATAAACAATATTTCCAATATAATGAAAGTTTGGCGGTTCGAAAATTTACTATAAAAGTGGCTCGGAATATCAGCTTAACTTTGTCAACTGTGAAGAGAATAATTGAAACATTCAGGCAGACTGGATCAACTGGTAATGCCAAACACACTTGTCCTACAAAAACAAGCCGTTCAAGTGTCAGGGAAGCGGTACATGCGAGTGTTGGTGAAAGGAACCTCTCTACAATATATTCTGAAGATCTGCGTCTCCATGTTTACACAAGAACTGAATCCTAACGAATGTGCATAGCTAAAATAGTTTATTAAATGGACTATTTGACTGCAAAAGTTTGATGCTGACTTTTCTAACAAAATTATTCTAAGCGATATTTTCACCTTGACGTATGTGTTATCCCAATTTATCATTGTTTGATGTGGATTTTGAACTGAAGGCATCTTTGTGTAATTCTTTGATAATGAGCATAGTGAAGCAGTGACTGTTACTGGTTAGCGATATCACGAAATGTGGATTCCAAAAGAACTGCTCAGTCAAGAACGAATCAAGCCAATTTCGTATAATCTGGTCCAAAGTGAAGTGCTCCCTGAGAGCGTACTGCATTGATCGAGACAAAACATCCCAACCACTTCATTACAAATAGTCGTTAACAGGCATTGCAAAATGTGGCCGAGTGTCGTTATGTGTGGCCACATATTATGGTCGTTTTTCTGCCAATGCTCGCTTCAAACGGAATAGCTGCGTTCGGTACAGGTTCTCTGTGATGGTCTGGCCAGATCACAGCATCTTATAGTAAATAAGACCCATTTGGTCCCACCAAATAGAGAGCATTACCTTAGCGCCATGGATATTTAGCTCTAGTAACGATTCAGCTGGTTGGACGGGCTTCATATACGATATTTTAAACTTTGGGTTATCATAATGTATCAATTTTCCATCACAAGTAATGATTTAGTGCAAAATTGATTTTCTTTTATAGTCGGACATGCTTCAATTCATATAGTACCCAACTTCCGTGATTTTGGACAATGCAAATGTTTTTAAATTGCTGCTTGAGTAGCACCCAATGATTTTGCAAGATCATGTTAAGTTTTACAACAATCGTCATGCCTCCACATCTTAGTCTTCAAACTTTTTTGGCTTCCTGGGCGATATTTGTCTTCCGTGTCGAAATCACCACTTCTGAACCGCATAAACCCATCTCTCGCACGTTGTGACCGATGGAACACATTCCATCATAAGCATTTATTAAAGAAGTAAAGCAAAACTTCCCGCATATGAGGACATTTCGATGCAAAAAATACTTTGTTGTTTACACTATAATGTTCAATAGTAAACATAAGTAACAGATATGTACCCTGCAAAATAACAATTCGATTACTGCATGAGACATTTACTGGTCGTATATACTCTCGTTTCTGCGATCTGCGTTGGTTCCCAAGATGGCGTGATCTAACATAAACTCAACTAAGTATTAAGGAAATTATGCTACATTTATGCAAAACGTCCATTGTATTTGCCAGCAAAGCCAATGAGGCCATTTGTGCCAAACCCCTATTCCATTCATATCTCACTTGAACTTTATGATTCAATGAATAACACTCTGCTACAAAATGACACTTTTTGTCAGAACTTGAAAAGCGACCTAATGGGGGTTATAGACCTAAGTGAGGACAAAGATTCAAAGATTTTCAAACACCCTCAAAATTTTGAGTTATTTTGAAAAACTGTTTTAGGGTAGGTCGTAGTACTTTAGTACCTCTAACTCATACATTTTTAGACCGATTTCAAACCTTTGAACAATTATGGATAGGCACCAAATTAAGCTTCCATTTTGTGTCTGCATAAATGTATATTACAAGAAATTGTTTAAGTTATTATAAAAAGTTTAAATTTTTTTCGTATTTTTTCAAATTCAACAATAGTTATTTTAATTTTTTTCTATGAAAACCAAATTTTTTTGCACAATGTTTTAAAGATAATTTTATATAGACAAAAACGAGATATTACTTATTAAAATCGGTTTATATTTGCAAAAGTTATTAAACTTTTTCGAAAAAAGTTTCAAAAAAAATTAACTTGTAAATTAAAAATTTTACAAATTTTTTTTTTCCTATAGATTCTTTTTTTTTTTATTCATATGAGCTGGGGAAGAAAATACTTAAAAAGGTATTAATTTAAAGTTGAATAACTTTTACAGTTTTCATCCGATTCGAAAAATTAAAACCATGTTTTATTAAGAACTAAATTTTCTTATGCATTGATATAAATTTTTATAAGCTTTCATATCAAAATAAGCAATGAAAATCGACTAAAATCAGAAAAATTGATAAATTTAGTTTTTTTTTAGATATTCTTACAAATGTATCAATAAATGCATGTCGTTATAAAGCGTCATCAGTTTTCTTTCCAAGCACGTATTATATTATAAATAAATTAAAATCGGACAAAAACTGACGAAGTTACAGGTCGTTAAGTTGACGAACATCACTGAAAACGGTTTTTTTAGAATACCTTCTGAAATTGAGGGTGTTTCTGAAATTTTTTGACACAATTTGGAATGTACTCAGCAAGACCTATATCCCACGTTAGGTCGTTTTCCAAGTTTTTTTTCCATCGTAGCAGCGTGTAATTAAGTAATTTATTATACATAATTTGATATAAGAAACTGTCAGAACTGGGAAAAGAAAGATCATAAAATAATATTTGCTAGACCTAGCGAATATGGAATTGAATATTTAGAGAGATAACTGCTTGAGAATATTCTTGTGGTATCACAGTGGACCAATATGTCGAAGTATATTAGAATTGAATCTGGCAGCCATCCATACCCCAGCTAATTTATTTTCCCATTTAAAACCAGTACAAGGCATACACAATTTAAATTAAACCAATATGTACTTGTTCCACCCTCCAGCTTTACTTACCAGCCTAAAGCTACATTACAATATTCTATAAAACGACTAACTGTAATTAATAAAAATGCAAGTGTTGTAGCGAAAAACTTTTCAATAGAGTTACATAAAACTAACTATTATGGCATCAACTCCAGTACATACTTAGAAGACCTTCCCACACCCTAGTTGGATTTTCTCACTAGACTCAATTACCAAACAGTTGACTAAAGAAATAATAAAAAAAAGTAGAAAAGTAACACTTGGTGCCATATACATACATACATATATATAGAAATAAAAAACTTACTAACTAAACACTACAATCCATAATAGTTGGTGTTAGATGGTGATGGTGGCGTCAGCAGCAGCAAGTTGTGAGTGGCGCAGCTTGTTGGATTATTTTCAGTTTTATTCACTTAAAACTAAAAAGCTAAAACAACAAACAAAAAAAAAAAGAAACAAAACTAAGCAAAAAGCCATTTTATGTTACAATGTTGCTGCTGAATGCTGAACACACAGCCAGATATTGCTAACAGATGATGCTGTTTCTTCTCGAGCCGATTAACATCTAATAATACGTGCTGCGGTGGTTGTAACTATAACTGCGGCTGAGGACGACGTTGCTACGATTATCATCAGGCAGTGTGGACAAACCCACATTTAACATTTCAACTAATTTCCTTTTGATTAAAATTACCAGCAACTTAAGCACTCACAACCACTCAATAATTTTCATTTCAAATTAAAGTTTTACTTACATATCTCCACATTTTACCAGCCATAAATCAATATTTACCATAAAAATATAAAGTGCCTTTAATAAAGTCACTCTACTCTGCTGGTTTAATTAACCAGAATTATTAGGCAATTATCAAATTGGCTAGTAAATCTTAAAACTAAACTAAACCAAACATAAATAAAATAAATCTTCATTACACACACAGCCGGAGATGGAATCGAAAAAAAAAAAAATTAAATGAAAAAACAAAGTCATGCAACTAATTTCCAAATCAAACATAATTAGCCCAGCAGGTCTACTTACTCTTTCTGGTTGCCTTCAAAAATCTATGCCAAAAATCATATAAACTCCAACTACTTACATACTTTATGCCTGTAACTAAAACCTACTCACAAATATTTATATGTCTGCCATATGTCAGACAAAATGTCTGTGTGTTTTGGTAAGTGATTGTGTGTTTGGTCTTTTTGTTTTTTTATGTTATAGCCACCTACAAACACAAATATCAGCCAGAAAGTGCTAGTAAATATGCAGCAGCAGCAGCAACAAACCCAAAAGAAAAGACACAAAAAAGACAGTTGAAACAAAAAACCAAACCTAAAGACCACAATCTTTCAAGTAGTTTTTGCTTTCATTCTTTTGCTCAATAAAACGAAAAATTAAGTTTAAATATGTTAAATTTAAAGAGTTGCCAACTAATGTTGCCAGATATGATATACATGGTTGCAATTAGGGTATAATTGCAATTGAGAAATGACAGCTTCATTTCCTTACACTTATGTTTTAATTCCTGCAAGGATGTAAGCCAGCATTAATCGAAATCAACCACAATATGCCATTCCAAAATACATAGTAAATGTACAGGATAAACACGATCGATTTTCTTCCTTCCGGAATGTCTAGGAGTCAGTAAGCCTTCGATCAATTCATGTGATAGATATGATCAATTTTCGAATAACTCACACAGATCTACATAGTTATCAGATTTTTAAATTTTCGATAGAGGATCTTACATGGAAACTAAGGTCTATTATGGAACTATACTTTTAAAATTTTGTTTAATGATACACAGAAAAAATTATGACTAAAATATTTTCAAACATATGCATGTTTAAAATCAGATTTGTATTTTATTATTTAGTTTATTTGGTTTTATAAATATTTTAATTGGTTTCAAATTTTCTGGTTAACAATGCTAACAACTTTTTTTAATAATGGGAAACGTCTATTTGTTTTGTAAATCTTTTAACATAATGTACATAAAATCAAGTACGTTTTCATTTTGTGATACATTTTTATAATATTAAAAATAATAGACAACACTTGTACATAACAAAATATTTTCTTTATTAAAATTTTGTTTGAATTTTTTTATAAAATCAAACAATTTTTTAAATGATTGAAAAAATTTTTGTTTACTTTGAAACAAAAACAAAATTTGTAGTGAATTTTGACAAACAGCTGTAAATTAAAAATAAATTATACATATATTTTGAAAAAAAATATTTACATATGTACACAATTTTTATGTTTTGGTCTTCATGAAACAGACTTGGAGTTCAAGGGCTCAATAGCTCCTCACGTTTCTAGACTGGTAAGTATGTATGAACTTAAAACTCTTTATTATATTATTGCTAAACCTTCCGGTATAATTGCAGACGTTTTAATCTTCCTATATCACAAAGGGAACGATTATTGGACCCAAGTGAGCTGTACGAGATGAAGGTTTTGAACGGCTGCCTGAATACCGTACCATAGCTACCTATGACAGAAATTTGGGAGAATACGTCATAAATGGTAAGACGATTGAATTTCATTAAGATGAATGTGAAAACTGGTTTATCTTCCCACAGGTGAACAATTCCCTTGGATTCCCGTTTGCTGGAAAGTCCGTAAGTTTGGCAGAAACTAGTTCATATTTAGTATGACAGTATTTTTTATAGAAAATATTGTGTATAACAGTATTTTCTTTAGAAACTATTGTGTATAACAGTGTTTTCTTTAGAAACTATTGTGTATAACAGTGTTTTCTTTAGAAACTATTGTGTATAACAGTGTTTTTCTATAGAAAATATTGTGTATAACAGTGTCTTTCTATAGAAAATATTGTGTATAACAGTGTTTTTCTATAGAAAATATTGAGTATAACAGTGTTTTTCTATAGAAAATATTGTGTATAACAGTATTTTATAAAGAAAATATTGTGTATAACAGTATTTTATATAGAAAATATTGTGTATAACAGTATTTTCTTTAGAAACTGTTGTGTAAAACAGTATTTTCTTTAGAAAATATTGTGTATATCAGTAGTTTCTATAGAAAATATTGTGTATATCAGTAGTTTCTATAGAAAATATTATATTATAATATTTAATTAAAATATTTATTGATTTTGAATTTAAATGTTATTAATATTTTAATTGATTTAATAAAAAATATTGTTTGAAAATCTATTCAAAACCAATTAGTTGTTTGTATGGTTTTATTAAAAATATTGTTTGATTTTATGAGGAATTTCAAATAATATGTTTCATTGATAGTTAAAATATTTTAATAAGAAAAAAAAAATTTTTTTTTGAATAAAATATTTACAAATTTTGTTGTTTGATTTTGTGATTTTTGTGATAGGTCCCATTTCAATAAAATATTCAATTGACTTTATGAATTTTGTAATTGGATTTGAATTTTTGTTTTTTCTGTGTAGAAGACATAATTTTAAAGGAAAATTATTCCTACACAGAAAAAATTATATTTCAATTCAAACATTTATCCCATATTGAACTGGTTTCAATTATTTCATAATTAAATCAAGTATTCATTTGCTCAAAAACAAAATTTCTTGATATTTTCTATTGAATTTTGAGTTTTGAATTGGATTATTTTGACAATTGAATATACAATTTTCGTTATTGGTTGAATTTCAAATACAAAAATTATTGAATAGATAATTTTCGTAATTGAAACACAAAAAATAACAAAAATGTGTTTTCAATTACGAAAATTATCTATTCAATAATTTTTGTATTTGAAATTCAACCAATAACGAAAATAGTATATTCAATTGTCAAAATAATCAAATTCAAAACTCAAAATTCAATAGAAAATATCAAGAAATTTTGTTTTTGAGCAAATGAATACTTGATTTAATTATGAAATAATTGAAACCAGTTCAATATGTGACAAATATTTGAATTGAAACGGTTTAAGAAATAGTTTTTTCTGTGTATATCGTTAATTTCGAAATTTTATGGATCATATTTCTTATTTTGCACCCATTCACACAAAATTTTGTTATGGAAGTCGGTTTTCAAGGAAGTTACTTGATCTTGACTACAACATCTAAATAAAAAACAAGTTGAATAGGAATTAATATACAAGGTGGCGCAAAAGTAATCCTCCTATCAGAAAATGCTATAAATTTTGCGATTGGCCCCTAATTTCAGTTCTGTTTTGACATTTGTATAGTAAACACATGCGAAATACACGTTAATAAACAATGTTACGCTACACTGCTCCAGAACGCGGAATATTGCTGACTATTTGACCTTAATCACTACCAGGAGGAAGATGATTTTTCATCAAAAATAATCATGAGTGATGAGGCCCATTTCCATCTTAGCGGGTACGTAAATAAGCAAAATTTAAGCTTCTGGGGCACTGAAAATCCACGTGAAACCCACGAAGAGCCATTACACCCGCTCAAAGTCACTGTATGGTGTGCTGTTTTCGCTGGAAAAGTCATCGGACCTTTTTTCATCGAAGACGTCGCGGGCCAAACGGTTACTGTGAATGGTGAGCGCTACAGAGCAATGATCAACGAGTTCTTTTTGCCGCAACTTGATGAATTGGAAAACAATTGGTTCCAACAGGACGGTGCAACTGCACATGCCACAACCGATATGCTGAAGGATGCATTTCCCGGGCGGCTAATCTCCCGTTTTGGCGATTTGCACTGGCCAGCAAGATCGCCTGATTTGACCGCTCCAGACTTCCTTTTGTGGGGCTTTTTGAAGTCGCGGGTTTATGTCAACAAGCCTCAGACTCTTGCAGCTCTTAAATACAATATCCGCCAAGAATGTGAGTACCTATCGCCGGAAGTTTTGGCCAAAGTGATGGAAAATGCCATAAAAAGGGCTCAAATGACAAGCAACTGTTTTACATGACATCATATTCTCGACTTGATGTAAAAAAAATTAAAAGACCAAATAAAAATAATCCACAAGAAGAATCAAAGTTTTTTATTTTTTTTTAATTACAGCCAAAAAACATCGAAAGTTTACTTTTGCGCCACCTTGTATTAATATAGTGCTCCTTTTAAAATTTTGTAATGTGTCTCTCAGTAAGAGTGCACTTTCTAAATTTAATGACATTTTGTGCAAGTGGCAACTGTAACATATGTTTATTTCGATTATTAACAATGGAGCGCTTTGCGAAAGAACAAGGCGTCATAATTGTGAAAACTTATTAGAAATATTGGAAAGTTATGCAGAGACCGCTGGCAAACTTCGAAGAATTTTCTGTCTAAAAAATGCACCTAATGTGTCAACCATTCGAAAAGTGGTGAAAAATTTGAAGAAACTGTGTCGGTTATGGACAGTAAGACTCCTGTGCGCCGGTTGCTTGAAAACATTGCTGTTGTAAATTAGTGTCTTCGAAAACCCGAAAACCTCAATTCGTCATCGCTGTCAACAACAAAAGACCTCCACCTTCATACGTAAAAAATTCAGCTTAGTTCAAAACAGCAGACCATGGAAAGCGCCGGCAATTTGTTCAATTGGTAATGGAGTAAAATGGGGTCAATGCCAATTTTTCGAAAAGAGTAATTTTCTCCGATGAAGCGCATTTCCATCTGAATTTCTTCATGAATACACAAAATTGTCGAATTTGGGGATCGGAAAATGCTAATGCATTTCATGAGAAACAAATGTACCCACAGCGTGATCGGGAGTTACTTTTTAGATGATGAGACCGAAATTGCAGTGACAGTGAACGGCAGTCGTTACAGGAACATGATATCGGATTTCTAATGGACGGCATGGATCATGGACCTGCCACACCGAGCATGCAACAAAGATTTCCAGAATAAATTCTGATGTCAATTGGCCACCTAGATCATTCGTTTAAACGTATTGCCATGGTTTTCTTAATAAACCAGAAACAATTCCTGAGCACAAATCCGAGATCCATCTCATCATCGGTGAGATACAGACACATATCTGTGAAAAAGTCATGGAAAATTTCATGAAAAGAGTAATGGCCTGCCATCAGAGCCTGGGGCCATTTGATGGATATTGCATTCCATACTTAATCGGAACTGTCTTCTTTACAATCCAATCATTTTGGAATTCCGAGAACCCAGATCTGATTCTGGAAAAACAAATGCATCCACAACGTGTCAGTGTTTGTTGCAGGTATTGTCCTCGAAGCATCACTGAGGCTGTTTAAGCTATACAATTTTCTAATCCGGGGGTTATGCGTCGAGGTCCTAGGATGACTCCTCCGGTGACATCACAGGAGGAATTGTTTTGTCAACATAACGTTGTGTTCCGTTACTGGAAAAACCTTTGTTTCCTCATGTAGATGGTGTTTGTAAATTACTTGCATGCAACCTGTAACATTTCTTAAAGCTGAATTCTGTTAGCTTTGAATATTTCTACACTGGATATCACTCAATGAGAGTCAGCAGCGTAATTTACCACAGACCGAATCCTCTTGTAGGTATCCAACAGCTCTGTGAGAACCTTGTTTCTACTTTGGAATTTGTGCTTGATAACAGTGACATGAGCCGAGGTGGTACAGAAGCTGTCAAAGGTGACCCCAAACATTTTTGGGTGGTTCACAGTCAAAAATATGACACCAAGATTCAGCTTTACTTCATTCGCCCGGGTGGTTAAGAGAGTTTTCGAATACTTCGTTGGTGATAGTTGTAGGTTACGTGCAGTGAAGAAGCTGAAAATTTTCCCACGATAACAATTCACCAAATGTTGTGATCCAACGCCATAATGATGCAGTCGTCCGCAGACGAAATCACTTGCATTCCATGTGGAAGTGCGAGGAGTTTAGAGAGGTATTATTTACACAATGGTGGCGGAAGGATCCCGACCTGAGGAATTCCGTGTTTAATTCTACGATGTTGTGAGCATTTCTCTAAACTCAAAGAACGACGGACGACCACACAGATAGTTCACGATCCATGCTATGATATTGTTGGGCATTCAAGCACTGACTGTTACTGGTGACCGATATTGTTATATAATACCAGATTTCTTTTTGCGTAAGCATGATATTTGAGTATTTCAAAGTTGCATGTCTTGGTCGTGTACTTTCTCGTGATCGAAATTTGCACAATAGATCGTGAAATTAAACAATCTTGAATTTCTTTTTATAGGTTTTTTTTAAGTCAAAAGTCTATCCCAACTAGTCCACAGCCAAAAGGTGCATTAAAGGAGGAAATTAATGCAGGATCAACAAAATTCAGCCACAGTTATGCAAAATGGAATATAGCAATAAATTGCTTATAAGCAAGCACCTTTAATCTGGGAAAACTTTGTTGGAAATCAGAGGTTTTTTTCACTTAGCATCGTTCTGGTTCTTCATTCTGATCAACATTTGTCTGACCCTTTAAGGGGAACAATGTGGCAACACTTTCTACTCACCAATAAAGTTAGTGTTAAGAAATCTTAGTTTTGCAACAAGAAAAATTAAAACCATTTTAGCAAAAAACAAAATAAACATCAACTTCTTTTTAAAGCAAAACATGCAAGCAACAGGTGGTTGGTGGCTTTGTCCGTCTGCTCGCCAGCCCGTCTATCGGTTGAGGTTTTTTTGGTTGATGAAAGCATTGAAAAGTAGTGGGTGCATGCATATGCATGCTCGTGCCATAAGTCAGTTTTACATGCATAAATGTGAGAATATAGGTATGTTCTACATAAGTTACTAAATAACTAAATAAATACATACATATGTACATAAAAATAAGAAAATAAAAGCTAATAGAAAAAGACATACAAATATTTGTAGATTCAACAACATAAACGTATGTATGTATGTATGTAGCTAACAATGTGTGCATGCAACATATGTTTTTCACATTTTGGATGGCGTTGCAGCATGTCGTAAATTTGTAACAATTTATTGTTACTGGTCTCTTCCTCTTGTTCTTTGGTTTCTCTTTTCCTCAGCCACACACAATAGTATATTGTAGTAGCAGCAACAACAGTATGATGTTCATTTTGCATTACAACAGCAAAAAGAAAACATATTGCTGCTGCTGTTTCCTCTGCAATGTACAAGTAGTAATTCATTTGCTATTTACACTCACTCCAACTCACTCAGTTGTACTTCAATGTGTGTCATTGTATGTGTGTGTTTGGGTATGGTATGGTTGCATGTGGCACACTGCGTGTAAAGTGAAATTTTCATTTTATTCTCGATTAGAATGTAAATTGAATTCTTTTTGCAGCATTATTTTTGCTACCAGGGCTGGAAAGAAGAACAATGTTTAACTCTCTGTATGAATGTTGTTTTTTGAGTTTTTTTTGTTTATTGTCTGAATAAGTATTTACTTTGGCATTGTTCGAAAACTTCATTTCATCTCACACTCTCAATCTGCTGTCCGTCTGTCTGTCTTTCTGTCTAACTATCTGCAATTGTTCTATAGATTGTATGCTGTAAGTATTTGTAACTTCATTTGTGTTTCAAGTGCGACATGCAACATAATTCTTATTGTTGGTTTTTTGTTGTCGATCTTCTTTTTTTTTTTTTGTCTGTATACAACCACATTTGACTACAACAACAGCCATCATCTGTTTGAGTATGTGTACGCAAGCACTTTTATTCATTTGCTGTGTTTTTTTGTTTTTGTGGTAATTTTTCTCAAGCCCACTTTTGAAAATTACGAACAGCAGTTGCTGTTCCACAGCTGTATAGATGGCCCTGTTTTGCATTCGAAATTAATTACCCGTTACTTTCTAGTATTCTCATACTATTTTATTCAATACTGATTGCCAAAACATATTTTTTTGCTGTAATTTTCTTCTTTTTTTCCTACATAAATGGAATTGTTCGTGTATGGAGTAGTCGCAGCTCTTAACTATGTAACCACACGTACTTCCAACTCCATCGCCATGTAAGCTCCTCTATTCTTTTTAGTTACACATTTATATAACACAACAAATATTGTGATTGAATTAGCATGTTTAAATCCAACTTTTATGAAGTATACTTAATTCGCTTTTAATTACTTGGCTAACATTGGGGGTCCATTTTATGAAAAATATTTGTTGAAAGTTTTTTTTTATTTAACCGAATTGGACCTATAATTTAATCCGAATATAGTAATTGTTATACAGTAGTTTTGACTTACCTGCCTTTCACTTAAGAACATTTTGCATATAAGTGCACAAAACTTGTGTTTTGTATATTTATTTACCAAACTCCATATAAATTCGTTAATTTAAGTGCATTGTTCATACCTGCACATTTAAGATAAGTGCATAATACTTGTGGAAGCTATAACTGGTTTTCATGAAAAAAAATTAATTTAGCTGCCTAATACAAAATTAAATCAAAACAAATAATAAAAATACGATTTTGAATGAAAAATATGTTGTACACTTCTTAATAATTTTAAAAGTAGCTAAAATATCAAGTTGACGTTATTTTTAGACGGAATAATCTCAAAGCTTCGTGTAAATTATTTGCCGTTAGCTGCTTTTTTGGGCAGTAAACTGTAAATGCACTTACCAGCATCAATGAGCAGGTAAGTGCATTGAGGTTAACTGCATTTTTAACTTACCTGCACAAAATTTCGTGCAAAGTTGATTGTGCAGTTAAGTCAAAATTACTGTACTGAATTCAATAATCTGTCGTTATCTTATCACCTGTCTTCACGAGAGACTAATTTGTTCTCTCATATTAAGTCTAGAGTGGACAACTCTTGTCGTTGGTAGATTCTTGTTTGAACAATGTTGTCTGAACTTTTGTTCGCCCAACAATGACTGCCATCACATTTCATTTTCAGATTTCATATAAAATTATGAACATCGATATGTTTTTCCAATACAGAAGAACATTAACATTTTTGTGCCCTAAATTCTGCTATAATTTGTTTGTGTGCTTACAAAACGATGGCACCTCAAGACGTGGGCTAATAATATTCTACATACAGTTTTGGTCTGTTACTTAGGAATGAAAGCAATTTCATTTGAATGAGTTTTTCTGATTGTTAGCCCAGAGCATCAAAATATTTTGCTTCATAAATTATAACGGACAATTACTATGGGAACAGTCGGTCCGAAGGCCCCTGCGGGATTAGCTAGTCCGAAGACTACTAAGGGCACAGTCGGTCCGAAGAACCCTCCGGAATTAGCTAGTCCGAAGACTACTAAGGGAACAGTCGGTCCAAAGACCCCTGCGGGATTAGCTAGTCCGAATACCCTTAGTAGTATTCGGACTAGCTAATTCGGAACAGTCAACCCGAAATGTATCTATTTGAAGTGTAACAATGTACCCAAACTACGATACCTGGCCAGCCTCTTAGTTGTTCAAACTTTAATCATATATACAATTTTTTCTCAATCTAATTTAGTTGTTGGGTTACAGCTAATATTGTTATTGTCAATGCAGTATTTGTTGCACATAGACATTATTCATTTTTATTTTCAATCTATTGCTGGATAAACACATAAACTACAAATATTCCAGCAGCCACACCGAAGAAGAGAGTGAGAGAGATTACACCCATACTCATAACTTTTATAAACAACCCAGCAATTCTGAGTGACAGCAAATTCAGATATCGCTTATATATTCAGTTACTTAGTTACTTACTTGCTACATAACTGGTTATTTGACTAGCTATGTAACTAGTTATTTTAACAAATGTACGTGTCCCAGCTAGTCGAGCTCTAATATTGCGTCTGAGGTGGTAAGAATTGGCTCCCTAGATCGTGACGGATTTATTTATATCGGGTCATTTGAAGTATTGATGGAGGAAATTCAATGCTGCATCAACGAAATTCAGTCATATTTATTGAAAACTAGTTGACCGCCCCGGCTTCGCCCGGTAGCATTTACTAATGTTAGTTCTTCAAGTTTCTCCAAACCACATACACCTGCATGTTCTTATATATTTGCAAGTAAAATATCTTTATAACAGTTGAATGGACTCAAAAAAATAAAAAAAATTTTTGAATTTTCTTTACAAACCATCTTCTGAAAATTTCGAATCAAATAAAAAAAAAATTAGCCAAATCGCTCCAGCCGTTCTCACGTGATGCCATTACATACATGGACCATTTAATTTTTATATATGTATATAGATAGATAGTCAAAATTTCGCCTCCTATTCGATGTCCTATTCCATACAAAACCCTATTAGTGATTCAAGATACAATAACAATCTAAAGAAGAAACTGTTAATTGGAATCTTCAGCAAATTTTGGAACACTTTTCACATCTTCTATTAAGGGTTATTCAAAAACAATTGTCCGACTTTAAACTATTTCTTCAAGCATACTATTCTTGGGTAAATTTCTCAGTTATTGGCTTCTCGGGTTATGTGACTCCAGTTATAATTGCAGAATTCAGCTCCTCGTCAATAATTCTTCTCCAGGTAGCCGCGGGAGCAACAAGTTTTTGGCTTTCATGTGAATTTCATCTTAATGCTTGTCGGGCTACAAGGTCATCGAAATATAAGACCTATCCAATGCCATTTTCTCTATCTTATTTCTACCGGTGTTGGCTTTTGATTAATTCGAATACACAGATCTGCCACCAAATGCAGATGATATTTCTCAAAGCCCTGCCGAAATAAAAGAGTCGAGTGTTTCCTTTTCTGACGCCTTGTCTTAACACTAAAGTAGCATACTTAAGAGCAAACGTTGGTATTTCTGATTTTTGACAAAGTTAATATATACCGTCTGAATAACCGAATCTTCAAGGTATGTAAACGGATTTTACTAGATACTTCCCGTCTTGATCATTATCATGACTTCATCAAGGATTAGAATAAAGAGAATCCTTGACGAAGTTTGGTTGCAACATCAAATGGATCCGACAGCATACCTCGATGTAAAACTTTGAAGCGAAATCCAATATACATGGCCTTCAATACATTTATAATTTTGGAAGGCATTTCTCTCTTCTTCAATGTACAGCACACACAGAAAAAATTATATTTCAATTAAAATATTTATTCCATATTGGACTGGTTTCAATTATTTCGTAATTAAATCAAGTATTCATTTGCTCAAAAACTAAATTTCTTGATATTTTCTATTGAATTTTGAGTTTTGAATTTGATTATTTTGACAATTGAATATACAATTTTCGTTATTGATTCAATTTCAAATACAAAAATTATTGAACACAGAAAAAACTATTTCTTTTAACCGTTTTAATTCAAATATTTGTCACATATTGAACTGGTTTCAATTATTTCATAATTGAATCAAGTATTCATGTGCTCAAAAACAAAATTTTCTGATATTTTCTATTGAATTTTGAGTTTTGAATTTGATAATTTTCATAATTGAATATACAATTTTCGTTATTGGTTGCATTTCAAATACAAAAATTATTGAATAGATAATTTTTGTAATTGAAAACACATTTTTGTTATTTTTTGTGTTTCAATTACGAAAATTATCTATTCAATTTTGTTTTTGAGCACATGAATACTTGATTTAATTATGAAATAATTGAAACCAGATCAATATGTGATAAATGTTTGAATTGAAATATAGTTTTTTCTGTGAATAGATAATTTTCGTAATTGAAACACAAAAAATAACAAAAATGTGTTTTCAATTACGAAAATTATCTATTCAATAATTTTTGTATTTGCAATTCAACTAATAACGAAAATTGTATATTCAATTGTCAAAATAATCAAATTCAAAACTCAAAATTCAATAGAAAATATCAAGAAATTTTGTTTTTGAGCAAATGAATACTTGATTTAATTATGAAATAATTGAAACCAGTTCAATATCTGACAAATATTTGAATTGAAGCGGTTTAAGAAATAGTTTTTTCTGTGCAGGAAGCTTCTTAAAATCAATGAAATCAGCATACCGATCATTACATTGTTCGAATAATATTCTGACTGTGTTGAATGGATACAGCTGGGTCTAAAACGATAAGGTCCACTAAAACGATAATTCCTCCGGAAACACCTAAAGTGCAATGAAAATAAAAATTCTAACAGACCACACTTCAGATAACAAAGGAAAACTAAGTGGAAGTTGAATCTCCAATAGATTTTAAAGTGACAGTTGGCTTCACGCTAGATTACATGGAATATACATATAAAATAACCAATTGACCTCTCTTTCACCAAAAATACATAAATTGGAGTCAGTCAAGTAATTAGACATTTCAGAGTAAGACCGACTACGTGTAAAACTACTGGGAATCCAACCCGCCAAAACTAATTTTTGCCACTCACACTTTGGCTAAAATTGTTGTTCAATATTGCTGTTGCTGTTCATCCATCCATCGTCCTGCTGAATGCATGAGGAGTAAGTATCAAGCAACAAACAACCATCACTTAACAATTGTACAACAATATTTGTTCTTCTTTTTTCATGTTTTGTTATAGAGTGAGAGTAGCAACAGCAGCATCTAATGCATGTTGCTGCTGCTGTTGATGCTTGCTGCTCTTGTTATTGTTGTTTATATGGTCATTTGTTTGATGTATTGTATTGTGTCCGGCATTTGTTAGTTTTTGAAAGTGGACTACTATACATATATTTTCTTTTTGTTTTTCTCTTTTTTTGCCCTGTTTTGTCACAGGGAAAATTCAATATTTACTCTGTTGTTTTTTGCAATTTGTTTTCTAGTTTAATAAATAAATATACAATATAAATACATACATACATACATACATATGTATGTATATTTTTTCAATATACTATTTCTTTGACACTTTTAATTCCCTTTAAAGCTTTTGACCATCACACCGAAAAAGAAATTTAATACAATTTTTATAGGATATTTGAAAATTTTCCCCACACAGTTTATTGCTGAAATATTGTGTGTAGTTTTCATTTTAATGAAATTATTTTTGGCTTTATTGAATTTTCTGTAGAAGGGCGGGAGTTCCTGTTTGCTATGTTGCAGCAATTTTGGTTTATAGTTTTAGGAAAATGATACACAATGTTGTAGTTTAGCTTATAAAAGATATTGTCTATTTTGGGACATACATAGGTTTAATTGAAAAAAACATGAGGATGTTGATTACAATTTATATTTATTGGAAATAAATTTGAAAAATGACATAAGTACAAATTAGTCTTAAAGATTTCTGTTATATACTCAATATACCAAGCTTTAGAGTGTAATAAACTTTGTAAAATTTGTATAATCTCTTTCAAATTCTTTAAAAATTTGAACACAATTTCTTAAATATGCAAACTTTGTCACTACACCTATTTTTTTTGTACACCATACTTGATTAATGACATTAATTAAGCCACTAATAATAAACAAACTCCACACTGTTGCCCAATAATTTAATTACAGTTGACATTAATACTCGTCTACAAGTATTACAGATTTTTTTCTGTCTATATGTTTCTTTATACAAACTACACTAGTTTTGCCAATCCGATCATTTATTACTGTCATTTTATTTTCCAAGTCATTTGAATTTGTTATAAAATTGGCAATAGATATAGAAACAAATACACATACATAAGATACCCTCATTCGAACATAAATATTCATAGATATCTATCATGTATAGGGTTTTCCAAAAAGGATTTAACCATTATATATTAAATCAAATATAGAGCCATATTACAAATCACATGTGTTAAGTTTAACCAATTCTGGCCAAAAATTGTCTTTCAACATGGCGTGATAGCGAAGGCTACACTAGAAAAAAAACTCAAACAAAAAAATTACTCAAAATAATCACACATACGAGTGTTTTCACATAGTTTTTTCTACTAATACATTCTCACCACTTAGTTTACTTACAACTGAGTTAGGTCTTTGACAGGAGAGTTTCCGCTCTATGTCTATTCTCTATGGTTAGGTTATAAGGTATGAGAAAAAACAGAGGGAAATAAATATGTAACTTGTAAATTGTTGTCGAGTTTAAGTTTTGAATTTGGACCTCATGACCCACCAGGAGCTGGGCCAGTTGTCCCCAAAGTAGAACACCTCGGGTATGTTCAATTTTAAAAATTGAACATACCCTTCGTTTGTGTTCCGAATTGCATATATAGAATTGCATATATAGATTCTTATCATCAAGCACTACATTAAACCTTGTCATAGCTATCAATTATATCTTATAGCTTAGGAGATATTCGCATTTCAATATTATATTTTCAACATTTTTACCCACCCTACTCCAGTTTTTTGATGACCAAATATTTCCCGATTTTCTCCATTTTTCTTGTGTAGGATTAACAACAGATGTGTTTATCAAATAAAGTAAGAATTGTTTAAAAATCATGACTGATTCCAAAGTTACATGCATATGGATTTAAAAATTTAAAAAGGCGATTTTTCGCTTTTTTTGGGAAGAAAGTAACTTTACATCAAATATTTTAAATGAAAAAATTTAATTTAATTATAATTCGATGAGTTTTTACACTTTGTCATTTAGAATAACAAATGTAAAAAAACGTGGAAAATTTCATGTAGTTTTGTTAATAAATAAAGATGTTATTACATATTTATTGAGTTTCTAAAACTAAAATTTGTATCAAAATTTTAATAGGATTGCAAATATTAGGAAAAATGTGATCCACATTCAATCTGAACTTTTGTTTAGATATGTGCATTCAACACGAAAATTCATTGTTCTCTCGAGTCATGCTCCATTTGAATTAACCCTAAACTGTTATCTGTTATTGCACTAATGACGGCAAATTCAAATGTTCAATTTATTTTGTGAAACTTTTTACAAAAGAACAAAATTAGAACCATAGGGTAACATAGAGACGAGACGTAATTGTCAAAAACCTAAGTCTGTTGTCAAAACCCCAACTCTTGGAACAACAAAATACATGTAATTCAATGTATTTTGTTGTTGTATCAAACATATGATTTGTTGTGTTTTTGTTTGACAATTCGGAGTGTCTCGCCTCTATGTACAATTCTCTATGATTATAACCTTTTAAATATTAACTAATTTAGTGTAAGTAAAGTGTATAGAGCTCAAAGTAGACTATGCTGAAAAATAAAATAATTTTTGTCCATGACCCTTCTAACCATTTTTTAACTTTGAAAAAAAATATTTTTTTTTCGGTTTAACCCTCTAATGCTCAAGCATACCCAAAGCACTCATCGCAAAAATGTCAATAAATGCAAATATAAGTGATTTTCAATTCAAAAACTCATGTAACAGTTGCTAAAAAACGTACTTAAATTTTTTTAAAAATCGTTCAATGTTTTTGAAATGAAATATCAGTTATATATCGATGGCTTAATATAAAAAAGGAGTAACTAATTTTTTATTTTCAAAAATTTCAATGAAAATAGAATTATATTAAATAACTTCATTAAAATAAAAACAAGTAAGAAAGTATGGTCGGTCAAGCCCGACCATATAATACCTTACACTAAGCAAAAACATTTTTCTTTTAAAATTTCAATAATTTATATATTTGAGTGATTTTCGGAAGTGGGCCTTATATGGGGGCTATGACCAATTATGGACCGATCACAATGAAATTAGGTGGTGTCATTTATGTCTCTATGAAAGTTTACTATGTTGAATTTTGTGAGTATACCAACATTTTTAAGCGATTTGTGCACGCTAAAGTGATTTTCGGAAGCGGGTCTATATGGGAGCTATGACTAATTATGGAACGATCGTAACAAAATTTGGTGACATGAATTTTGTATATATAAAACTTATTTGGAGCGCAAGTTGTGGAGATACATTTATAAATTAAACATTTATGACCGATAAAGTCCAATTTCGGAAGGACATTTGTATGGGGGCTAGGTGAAATAATGGACCGATTTCAGCCAGTTTCAATAGGCTTGGTTCCTGGGCCGAAAAAATAACATGTACCAAACTTGATCGAAATATCTTCAAAATTGCGACCTGTACTCTGCGCACAAGGTTTACATGGACAGCCAGTCAGCCGACCAGACGGACGGTTGGACATCGTTTAATCGACTCAGAAAGTGATTATAAGTCGATCGGTACACTTTAAGGTGGGTGTTAGACCAATATTTTTGGGCGTTACAAACATCTGCACAAACGCATAATACCCTCCCGACTTTGGTGGTGTAGGGTATAAAAAATAAATTTTAAATAAGAAATAAAATGTGATGTCTATTCTTATTAAAAATTGCATTTAAACTTTTTTTGTGTCTAAAATTTGATGGATTTTATTAATTTTTTTCCTTCTCCTGTAAAGTAACAAAAAATTAAGTTACGCCTTTTTTATATTAAGCCATCGATATGCATTTATTTGCATTTTGCGATGAGTGCCTTGAGGCATGCTTAAGCATTAGAGGGTTAAATATCGCTATATAATCAAAAAACTAACACTTTTGTCCGACCTGAGATCTACACCACTTGTTCAGTTTTATTTTGGAAAAAAAACATGACTGGGATTTTGTCATTGTCAATTTAAAGCTGAGTTTACATTAAAACTTGATAATTATTACATCCCCGTATTAGAAAACCCTTTATTTTATATAAGTATAAATATATGACCAAATCGTTTTTGACAAATGTCCAAATATTCGTACTTATCAGAAGGAGAGTAGAGTAGTGTACAGCAGTGTTATACTACAAGTAAAATAGACTTGTAATGATTTGTAATGTTCGTTTGGTCGTTCATTCGTACGTTCACTCGCCTGTGTGTCATGTGTTAATTTTGTCAAAATATAATAAATTAATTGGATAAACCAATAAATGACCATTAAAGATATGTGCTCAACTCGTTGTTTATATATTCAGACAGACAAATAATATAAACATATATAGTATTGTAACACACATAGATATTTACTTATGTGTGCATCTATAAGTAGATATTGAATATTTTCTATAGAATTCAGCCAGAGGCTACAAAATTTGCAAAACATTACATTGTAATGAATGTGTAAATTCAATATTATTGGAGTATTGTACGAATAAGTACTTCGATACTTACTTCATTCGATTATACATGGGGCGTTATTATCACCTCTCTTATTTATTTATATGTATTTTGGGGTTTTTTTTTTGTTATTATTGTTGTTTATATTTATTTGTTTGCAAAATATTTGTGAAAATTTTATTTGTCACTTGTGTGTAAAAACACAAACATAAGTTGCAATTGATTACGATGTAGTAAAACATATATACGAGTGGCAGACAGTTGGGTCTACATGTATTTTTAGTCAAACATAAATTGTATAAAAACTTTGTACCCACAGCTATCTATGATAAGTCATTCTGGAATCAGCATATGTTTAAGGATCTATTGAAAAATTAAACACAATATTTCCTTAGTTTTATTAGGAAATATTTGACTTTAGATCATCTCCCTTGTAACCCAACTGTTTGAACATATATTTTACTTGTTTAAAGCACATTTGACTAAAGTGTATGCGAGTTAAGTTGAGAGTGAAGTGTCACTTTATAGTGACATTATAAACAAACATTAATTGGCTGCTGCTGCTATTGTTGTTGTTGTTGCTTTTTCATTTTCAATTTTATTTAAAAAGTTGTTAATTACTACAGCATAAAAAATAAATAAATAATCAAATACTCGGTACTTACAAGTTTATGTGCATGTTGTTATTTTACGTTTTTTTTTTTTAAATATATTTCAATTTATTTATCTTGAATCATTAAATGTAATTTATTCGCAAAAATTGTCTCTAGCACGAAATTCGTTTGTAATTGATTTGTTCAAATGGCGACATAAAGTCCAATTTTAAATTTTGTACCTTTAAATTAATTTTGAATATTGGTTTTATTTATTTTTAATTTTTAGAAATATAGTGGCACAAATAATCGCACAATTATTTGACATGGTTGACAAACATTATTACACAACATTATTGACAACTATAACATTTTTTTTCATTCCAGAATTGTGACGAAACTATAAAAAATTTATTTTTCAACTTTTACTCTTCTCAATTTGATAATATTTGGTACAGATGCTATCCGTGGCCATACAAAATATAAAGTTCTTTAGAATTTTGAAACTCTCTATAGTTTGGTTTTTGTCTACACGCAGAGAAAAAATATAGTTGGGCATGGTTACTGTAACCATTTCAATATTGTTACAAGTTTTTTAACTATATTATAGTCACAGTAACCATTTACATGATTGTGATAACCATAATATGCTTAATTTACGATTCACATGATTGTATCAACCATATATATGGTTACAGTAAACAAATATATGTTTGTGACAACCATTCATATGATGAAGGACTTATATTATGGTGCTCTCGGCTTAAGGCTTATCATAATCTGAGAACAACATATTATGATAAAATTATTCATCATAAATATGGTTGCCGCAAACATATATTTGTTTACTGTAACCATATATATGGTTGATACAATCATGTGAATCGTAAATTAACCATATTATGTTTACCACAATCATGCAAGTGGTTACTGTGACTATAATATTGTTAAAAATCTTCTAACACTATTTAAATGGTTACAATAAACATGCCCAATTATATTTTTTCTCTGCGTGTAGTTTCAAAGTTCATATTTTAAAATAGATTATTGCAAAATACGTAAAGTAATACTGTTTGATTTGATATTTTTTTGTAGAAATCCGTTTCTAATCAAAACAGGATATAGCATAGACCATAGAATAAACACATAGAAAAGAAGGAGAGAGTAATATATATTGAAAAATTATTCTCTTTTCACACATAAGGGTGATACAATAACAAAATACATGCAATACATTCTCATGAATTAGGTTTTTGACAACAGACTTAGGTTTTTGGCTCTCAGTTACCTATCTAGTTATTGTCTATGTCATAGACAATCAAAAAAGGTATCTTCCGAAAGATTTTCCTTTAATATGAAACATTTAAAACATAATTTACTCTTTAATTAATCTTTAAAAGTTTTTTATTAGGACCCTAGGTCCTTTAAAGAAGAATAAAAAATATACTGACATATTAAGAAATTTTTAGTAAATTTGTATTATCTCGAGACGCCTTGACTGTCCCACTCTGAATTTATTTACCTTTTTGAGATATCCTTTGTTGGAAAACAAATTTTTGTGTGAATAACCTGTGTCCAAACGAAAAGTATTTTTAGGAAAACAATATATGTGACCAAAACTCAGTATTTAAGAAGCTCTTACCGATTCAAGATTTTCTTAATTTTTCATACCAAAAATTTTTAGGTATGAAATAGGATTTCCCAAATATATTTTCCCAAAGAATGTGTTATTTAAGAAGTCATTAACGATATAAGTATGTATTTTGGAGTTTTTATATTAAAAAATTTAGTACCCTTTACTAGGGTACTCAATCGCTTAACCGTTAACCAGTTAACCAATTAATTTTGGTCGGTTAACTGTTCGAAAAATGGACGATTTTCAAACAACAAATAAACCGATTAATTTGTGTCGATTAATCGAAATTTCTTTTTTTGCAATTTATATAGAAATGTAGTTTTAAACAGTTAAGTTTTTCGGTTAACCGAATAAAATCCGGATTAATTATTTGCACGATTAACCCATTAATCCAGAAATCCGACTAATTGAACACCCTGCCCTTTACCATGTATAAGTTTGTCATTCCGTTTATCATTGCTACAATATTCAATTATGACCCTATTATATATAAACGAGGCTGGCAAAATTAGTTCACGACTTTTTGAATTTCCCGGCTCTTAACTGAAAGGACAACACTGCTCCTGTTAACAGGCATCTTTAAGTTGACTCCTGTCAAAATTTGAACAAGCTGCGTCAATTAGTTTGTGCTTGACAGTCATTGATAGCAGACTACCGCGTGACTTGAGCAGAAATTTAGAAAAAGGTATAATTATAAAAAAATTATGTTTATAAACATAATTTTTTGATAAATGCTATGAGAACTCTACACCATCATTACAATGGTAAAAAGAGATTTACTGAATTTCGATCTTTACGTACGGTCCACAAATGGCTGAGATATAAGGAAACCAGGACAACCTCGATTTTTATATGTATATATATCCATATTATAAACAATATGGATATCTAATGATAGATATTTCAAATGCAATGACGTATATAAGACCATAGTAAGTTGGACCTACAATGGGTCAAAATCGGAAAAAATATTTTTTAACCCGAATTTTTTATTTTCACTAAAAATTAAAAAAAAAAATTAAAAAATGTTAAAAAAACAATTGGAAAAAAAATACAAAAAATTTAAAAACAACTTTGGAAGAAGAAGATGAAGATTGGGCACAGCCGAATATATCTCTCATAAATGTTTATATCAAAACTTTTTGGTTTTGGAGGGGGGGGGGGATATTTCCTTCTTTCACTCCCCTGGATCGGTTCCAGCACCATGGGGTGTATATTGATTTTGTCATTACGTTTGTAACACATTTAATTATTCATCACATCCTTATAAAATTCTAAAACGATCTAGCTACATTAGGGTGGCCCTTATTCAACGAAAGATGGATTTTGGCCATTCTCACCCCCCAGTTTGGTGAACATTAGTAAAAAAATCATCCTGAAAAAATGTTAGGTAAATCGGTTGGGGTTAAGAAGTGCCGCAAGCCCTCTGAAGTTTTGAGATGCATTTACATGGGGAAAAAAGGAATTTTTTTCAGTTTTTTTTAAAAATTTTGCCATTAAAAAATTATTTTTGTTATTTAATTTAAAAGAATCGAAATGTGTACGTAATTGTCGTTCTAATGAGATATAAAAAACAGAAATTGGTCGAAAAATTTTAAAGTTATTAAAAATTCGCCAGGCCACTAGAACAATAAATGTAGGAACAAAATTAACATGTTTTGATAAATATTAAAATAAAGTCTCATTTTTACTTAAAATATGCCCATATTTACTTGTATATGAGTTTTTGTCTTCGTAGGATACCGTTACCCTATTCTTAGGTATGAACAAAAAAATAAAAATTTTTTAACGGCAGTTTCAAAACTCCATTTTAAAATTTTTAAAAATATTGCTAAACAAATTTCAGAATTTTTTGATCATCTCATTGGGATTTATTAAGAATATAATAGGGAATAAAAATGTGAAAAAATTATGAATATATCTCTTATAGTTTTTCCGTACCTGCGATTTAAATTTTGAAATTTTCGAGAAAAACCTATTATTTGGCAATTTTTTGGCGAATGAGCTCTATTTCCTTACTCTTATGAACTTTAAGCAAAACTTATTCAGAATATTATAGTACAGATAATGAGAATGGCCAAAATCCAACTTTCGTTTATTAAGGGCCACCCTAAGCTACATATGTCCGTCCGTCTGTTGAAAACACGATAGGGCCCAAACCAAATGAGCTAGCTGGCTGAAATTTTACACAAATACTCTCTGTTGAAAAGGTTTGCTTGGTATTGGCTGGGTTCATACAAATGTCCCCTCGGCATACTGTTTGAGCAGTTATAAATAAGTTGATTATGAGGCAATCCTGATAATATTGTGCACAAATTAGTTCTAAGTACTCTGAAATTATACCATAAGGTATGGTGAAAATTAGGCAACATTTGTCCCTAGTCCCCATGAAATGTCCCCTCAGAAAATGACTTCAACATTCATAATTGCCTTATAATTATTAATATCGTGATAAAATTGGACATCAACAAGTTTTATATAAACCTAAAACTTTTCTGAGGATCGTTTTATAATTTATATAACTCCTATATCAGAAAAATATTGTATTGTCACCTATTGATGATTGGTATACAAGATTCGACACTCAAATTTGAGTAATCGCAGATTGAGCTAATTTTATCGAAAAACATGATTTGTTATTGACGATTAAAGATTTTTTATTTTTTATGTTGAAAATTGTTTTTTTCCGTGAGAACCTTCTGTCAGCATCTTTCTGCTGACGCCATCACACTTTAATCTAGATCATCGTTTAATTTTCAGAAAACATTTTTAAAAATTTTTAAAGCATTTTGGTAGCCAAATTAATTAAATCGTAAATATTATTATATTACGAGTATTAAACAACTATGATCCACATAAAAATATACCCTTTTTGTGCACATTAATATTTAAAATTATTAACTTCCGGATTAAGCAAAACTATTAAAGTTCTCCAACATTTTGAGAATCATACTCTAATAATTTGTTGAAGTTAGCCGCCAAAAACATGAAATAAAAAAGTCTCTAATAAATATGAAGAGTTCTTTTTAATATTTATTAAATATAATAACACTTAATTAAGTTTTAATCAGACATAAGAGATCTCTGTGGAAATGAAATATAAAAAGGAAAAAATGCTACCATTTCTAATAATTATGAGTATCTTTAAGGGTGCACTGACTTTAGCTCTGTATTCACAACAAAGAATTGGAAAAATCAAAGTAAAACAGCGGCTTCTTAACCCTTTAATGATTTTTAAATATATATAAATAACATATTTTCTTATCTCTGCTGCTTCTCACCTTTTTAACGTGCAGTTCATTGAAAAATACTTTCAATGAGCAAAAAAAAATGAAAAAACATTTATAATTTAAAGATGTTGATGATGATGGAATAAAAATAAAAATAAAAGAAAATAAATCTGATGCTCTTAATAGTCGTAAAGTATAAGTAAAAGACCCTTTAAACAACAACCACATGCATATCTCCTCTCTTCACATGTTGACTCCTCATCAGCGGCGTCGTCATCTTCATCACCATTATCATCCTGTTTAAATAGTGTTTGGCATTCGAACTCTTTTAACACTCACAAACGTTACGATGATGATATGGATGGTGGTGAGACCTTCATAAATCATTATTATCATCGGTCGTCCTTATATGTTTGTTTGTTTGTCTACTTAGGTTGCTGTGTGTGAATGTGCGTCTGAACAGCATAATAAAACAGAAGTCTGCTCCCATACTGTTATGAATTGGACTTGTAGTCGTTGCGGCTTGTATTAACAACGCCTGCCCACCACAACAGCAAGATTATAATTTATTTGTAACGTAACCGGCCTAGCCTAATTATATGTTGGCTGGAATTTTAATGTATTCCATAGGATTTAATGTCTTTAAGAAAAAAAAACTTTTTGGAATAAGCGAAATATTGCAGGAGAACGGAGCTTAATCCGCTTAAACATGAGGACATAGTTTTCTTTTAATTTGAATAAGAAAATACATATCTAGTGTAGCAACTATTTGTAGAAATATGAAGTAATAAATCTGAGAATTTCAAAATTCAAGCAAAATTTTACTGTGTCACAATTTGTATAGTGTTGCCAACTTCAGTTTTTGACATTTCTGTACAGTACGAATACTAACGAATAAATGTGGATGACATACTCAACAAAAACTTCATGTACATGAAATAAAGGTCCCTATTTCATTCCTCTTTCCCCTTTCATCAACAAACTCAAATGTTTTGCAGCAAATGTTTCACAGCGTGGACCGGGACATATCAAACACACTGAGTCCAAAATTAAGCCAATCAAATGTCAATATAGAAAAAGTGCGTTAGAGTGTTGGTGAATAGTCCAGGATCATCAATTCGGGATCCTATGTGATAAAGCATATTTTCATTTTGATGACGTTGTTAATCGGCTGGCTGGCGTTCGGAAAGCTCACATGTGTAACTTTTTGTTGCGGTCTGGAGGCAACATTGGAACCATACATCTACGAAGATGAGATTGGTCAAGCAGTTTGTATAAATTTGGCTGAATTTCCTTCAAATGCACACGAGTACTTTAGATGACCCTAAAAAATTAAATACAGAAATATCGAGCACCAGTGACAGACTGGTGCTCGATATTGCTGTATTTAATTTTTTAGGGTCATCTAAAGTACTCGTGTGCATTTGAAGGAAATTCAGCCAAATTTATACAAAATAGTGCCTTAAGTTTCAATAAAAAATTAAAATCTAAAGAAAAATCGTCTTTTCTATTGAATTAAAATTTCAGGACAACCTTTATTAGCGGATTTTAATGAAACTTCAGTAAATTTTATTTCAGTAGTCTCAAAAATGATTTTGATAGCGAAATTAGAGAAAATAAATCTCTTACCCAAACAAATGGGGATCAATTGTGACATCAAGGACCTAGAATGATTAATCTTCAACTTTTGTTTTTAAAAATCCATTTTTCAAACAATTTTATAAAACAATGTTTTAGACGTTTTAAAAATAAGACTTCTTTTGACCCCAAGTATATCAAAGGGTTAATTTTGAAAAAAATGATCCTCAGACGTTGTGAAATAATTTTCTTAAGTTTCATCCAAATTGGCCTTTAACAATTCGAAAAAATGTCCAACCGATTTTTGACTTTGATGTATGAATTAAAAATGCTGAATTTACAATAGATGTCGCTTCTTTGGAACTCGATTTGTTGTTTTTAATAACTTTATAACTTATTAACTTATCTATCTACTTCCAACCCTATCTACTCTTTTGCAGATGACAGCAACATTTGCCATTCATATGCATTCAATTATAGGCCAAGCCTGTCGGAGATTGGGGCAATGAGGTAAATTATGAATGATACGCTCAACCAAGATCTTGTGACAATCTCTGAATGGGGTTGTGCGAATAGAGTCGATTTTAACGCGCGCAAGACTCAATGTTGTATGTTAACCCCCAAACGCACAACAGATCATGTTGCTCCATCTGTTTTTATGGGTGGTGTAAATATTAAGGAATCAGAAGCTCTTGATGTTCTAGGCATGAGTATTCAGTGCGATGTCCGCTGGACAAAACACATTTTTCGAGTGTCGAAAGAAGCATTCAAGTGCCTTGGTTTTCTAAAACGGTGTAAGAAATACTTCACTCCATCTGATCTCCTTACTATTTACACCACTTATATCCGACCTAAAATGGAATACAACTCTCATGTGTGGGCCGGTGCTTCGAAGTCTATTTTGGAGTTACTCGACCGCGTACAGGAGAGGTCGAAGATGCTTATCGGTGACAGTAGGGTATCCAGCTCTATTGACTCACTGGAACATCGTCGCAATGTGGGATGTGTTTCACTCTTCCAACGATACTACAATGCACTATAGTTCAAAGTATTACTTTTTCCGTGCGAAATTAATAACTATTAAAGTATTCTACTGTTTGATATCAAAATTGGACCATAGGTGGAAATACTTATATTTTCAAGAAATATAAGAAAAAATTAACCCTTTGTCGACCATTAACCCATTAAGAGAAAAATAAAGTAAATTCATTGCTTTTGATTAGAAAAAATTTATTTCATATTAGTTTTGAGTCAAATTAGTTGAATCAGTAATTCATTTTGTAAACACATTTGATTCAAAATATTAATTGAAGTATCAGATAAATCTTCGCACAGTGGTATATAACAAAAGAGGGAAATAAATCTGTAATTTCTAAATCCTTAGTCCTTAGTTACATTTGAATAAAATTTGACATGCGCAAAGAATAAGTGTTGACGAGTTTAAATTTTGACCGCATGGCCCCACCAGGGGTGCGGCCAGGGGTCCCCATAGTAGGATGCCTCGGGTATGTTCAATTTTTAAAACGATCCTATTTCTTCGTCTGTGTTTTATATTATCTGCTTCGAATGTATTAATACCTTGTATACTGTGGATGTCATTGGTAACCAAAGATACAAATCTGAAAGCATAAATCAACATTAAGCCATATAGTGTTTTCATTTCGAAAATTATCTTAATTTCTTCTGCATTTTTGACATTTTACTTTTAAGTAATTGTTGACAAAATGGCGGACTTTTTCATTCAATAATTTCTTACAGCCCTTAGCAATAACAGGAACACTAATATTCTTCACAATATATTTAATAATAGCATCATACTTTGTGTTTTTTGGACTTTTTTTAGCCAAATTTCAAAAAGTTAATTTTTTTATAGCACAGTAACCTAGAAAAAATTAAATTACTCAAAAAGCGCAAAAATGCGCAGTATGAAATAAAGTGAAATGAATTCACAACATTTCAATATATTGATTTATTTTTATTTTAAGTTTAACAAACGTTAACATTTTTTTAAAAGCTTCTATAAAGTTAAAGTTTTGTAATCAAAAGAAATTACTTTAAGGTTATCTTTAAAAATTGTAATTTTTAATATGAAGGGAAATAGTTTCCAAATATTTAGGAAAGAAAAATTAAGTACTTAGACGTCTCGTTGTTTTCCATTTTAAACATTATTTAAATTATTCACACACTTTCCGCAATTAACGGTTAAATTGTTCAATATAATATTGATACTATTCACAAATTTTTAAAAATGTATCGAAACTTTGACTTTGAAGGCGTGCTGTCAAGCAGTATTTTGTACTTTACAAAAACCTATTGCGAATTTGATTGCATTGGAGTTTTAGGAACAGGTTGACAACAAAAAATAATGAATAACAACAACTTCGAAATTTGAATTTCGCACGGAAAAAGTGATACTTTGAACTATAGTGCAATGGTATGTGCTCTGCTGAAATTAGGGAACTTGTTCCCGAAACCCGTATATCTTTACGCAACACGCGCTCTTCGGCAAGGGCACATCAATTCGTTGTCGACTGGACAATAGATCGCACAACACATTACAGGGAAAATTCGTTCTTTAGCCGTACTGTCCGTATGTGGAATAAGCTTCCTCCTGAAGTATTTCCTGTCACTTTCAATATAAGAAAATTCAAATCAAATGTCCACAAACACTACTCCCTCTATCCTCCCTCCCATAACCTATTTTCCTAGTTCCAACACAATGCTTTGCATGAGTAGGGGTAATCCCCTGAGTGCTGGTCCAAGAAAAAAAAAAAAAACATGAGCTGCTTTTTTGACTCGGAATCCATATGTTTCCAGAATGATGGGAAAAGTCAATAATCGCCATGTTACTGTCAATGGAGATCGCTACAGAGACGGCATGTTGTAGCGTTATTTCTATGATCAATTGCATGAGATATAAATTAAACTATTGGACTATGACAACAAGCTGGCATCGTTAGAGGAGCTCAGAGCTAATATTGAACGAGAGATAGCGGTCGTTTCCATCGAAATTTTTACCCGAGTCATCGAAAATTTTGTTCAACGCCGATTCGTTGCAAACGTGCTCGTGCTTTACATATGAATGAATGGTTTGTGTTTCATTTAAAAAAGAAGTTGTCAAGTCCTTAATGGAAAACCCGATATAATGCATTTTTTGCATAAACTTAAAAACATTTTGTAAATGCATTTCTACCATTCAATTTGGTATTTTTTTTTTTTTTTGAATTAGACTGTTATATAAAATTTCACTGTAGCCGAAATTCCCAAACTATTGTTCATACAAAACTAAACCTCCCTAATATTTAGCTACTTCCTTTAGTATTCACCCTTAATTTAAATTTAAACTCAAACATCAGCTGGTCCCATTCGATCAACGGAAATCATGACTGCTTTAAAACCACTTGCTTTAAAAAATCAAAAAGAGACAAAGAGAAACTAATAAAAAACAAGTAAGAGTACTATATTCGGCCGTGCCGAATCTTAAATACCCTCCACCTAAATATGATGGTATGACAACTGAAATAATATAACAATTGTTAGTAAAACTAGTTTACGCAGATCTAATTCAGCAATTTATAATTGAAATTCCTATTAGAACATATTAAATTTAACAATTTATATACTTAATAATAAGTTAATACGTTAGGATCATCATTTTTCCTTTTTAACCTCAAGGGAAGAAACAAAGTATAAAAAAGGGTATACAAATATATTTAGACAAATTTCAAAATATTTGGTTGTGAGACTTATATGGGAGCTATGACCTATTATGATTCGATTGTCATAAAATATTTTTATGTGATTTTTATGTATTTATATGAGAGCTGTGGCCAATTATGGACCAATATTCACAAAATTCAGTATTATGATTTTTGAATACAAATTACTGATCTGTATACTATCTTGGTTTAATATATGGATGCTATGGCCTATTATGGTCCTAAGTATTTAAGGGCTATTTTTGAAGACTATCATATAAACAACGCTATTAACAAAAGTGGACCTTATATGGGAGCTATGGTTAAATATGGACCGATATTCACAAAATCCAGAAGTATGATTACTGGATACAAATTATTGATATGTGCGTTATTTCATTTTGATATCGATATGTTTTTAATACTTTTTAAGTTTAATATCTTTTTTCGGAAATGGGCCTTATAGGGGAGCTATGACCAATTATCGGCCAATCTGCATAAAATTTGGTACAGTGATATCTATATATATGAGTATAAATTTTGTCGAATTTTAGCATGATAAATGTATTTATAAGAGATTTATGAGTACTTAACTGATTTTTGGAAGTGGACCTTATATGGGAGCTATGGTCAAATATGGACCGATATTCACAAAATCCAGTAGTATGATTTCTAAATATAAACTATGGATGTGTGTGAAATTTTGTTTTGATATTGATATTTTTTAGATATTTATGTAGGTTATTGTGTTTTTTGGAAGTGGTCCTTATATGGGAGCTATAACCAATTATCGGCCGATTTTCATAGAATTAGGTACAGCAATTTTGGTATATATGGGGATTATTCATGTCGAATTTCAACTTGATAGCGATATTTATAAGACATTTATGCTTATTTAAGAGATTTTCGGAAGTGTACTTTATATGGGGGCTATGGTCAAATATGGGCCGATCCACGAAAAATTTTGTAATATAATTTCTTTTACCACGAAACTTATTTTCGCTGAATTTCATGTGGATATTCCTATTCTGTAGGCATTTATAGACCATATAACCATATTTCGGGAAGAAATTTGTATGGGGGCTAGGAGAAATCTTGGACCGATTCTTATAATTTTAACCAGAGTTACTCCTTTTATCATAAAAGTAACGAGTGCAAAATTTTATGATATTAGCTGCAATATATTTACAAAAAATGTCCAAAAATATATGAAAATTAACAATTTTTTTTTTAGGTTGTCCCACATTTTCATTCATAACTTTGGTTCCACTGTACCGATTTCGCTGATTTTCAATACCAAACTGCTTAGGAGAACAATAAACATTCTTTTTGCAAGTTTAACCATTTTGTTTGTCTATTTTGGACGTGAGCGTGTTTTACACAGACAGACAGACAGACAGACGGACAGACAGACGGACATGGCTCAATCGACTTAAAATTTCATAAGGATCAATAATATATATACTTTGTTGGGTCTCAGATGAATATTTCTCAATGTTACACACGGAATGACAAACTTATATATACCCTCATTCACCACTTATGGTGGTGGAGGGTATAAAAATACTACAAAAATTCTACGCTTTAATTTAATATTGACGAAAAGCCCTAATTAACAAACTCCCAAGGGTTTAAAATATTTAAAAAAATACAAAAAAAGAAGATGAAACTTATAATAAAAATATACAATAATAAAGCCTTTGGCGCTCCACTCACTATCATTGTGCTACGGTGTCTCTTCCTATTAATCAAAGATCTTTATTATGAAGCTTCTGTCTGTGCAACCAAAACATGTGAGCATGAAGACAGACGTCCGCATATAGTATAGCTTTAGACTCTATACCTTTAGTTAATTATAATTTGTAGTAAGAATGAAAAGAGTATCTGCAGTTACAGACAATTTTTTTCTTACACTAGAGTTTACTAAGATTAGATGCTGGAGACTGGCTACCTGCTTTGAAAATATTAAATATCTATAACATAACAAATCATAGGTAGTTTTTTTTTTGTTGTTTTTGATTTTATCTTTAGTTTTCTTAAACTCATTTTAGTTTTTGTTATTTCTTTTTTTAGTTTATTTGTCGTTGATGTAGATCTTTTGGAAATTGAAATTAAAAATAACTTTAACTTTTAGTATTTTTGGCCATAAAAACCTGAAAATTTATTTATGAATTTTGACTTGTGGTTATTAGAGTTAAGTAACGAGGATCGTCTGATAATTAGCAATTGTTATGTTTAAAATCTTATGAGTGTCTCAATTTTTTAGCTGACGAAGAACAATTTTTAACCTTCGAATTTTTGCATCCATAGCCGAATTAGTTGTAGTTAGTCGATCGTAAGAACTCCCGAATTCTTCTTACAATCGTATTTTTGTATCCGTAGCCGAATTCAAGAACATCCGAATTCTTCTTGACTTCGTTGTAGTTTTTAGCCGATCGTAAGACTCCCAAATTCTTCTTACAATCATATTTTTGCATTCATAGTCGAATTCAAGAACTCCCGAATTCTTCTTGATTTCGTTGTTGGTTAGCCGACTGTAGATACTAGACTGCTAAACGACCCGAACTATTTGTAATATTTCACTACAAACTCTCGTTTGTTTTCTCTTTTCACTAAGCCGAGGATCAACCGTTTTACATCATCGCTTCACCACTCACATTGTGTACCGACTCCGCCGTTTCATCGTCGTATAAGTTTCTACCGTCCCGCCGCTACTATGTTTCATCTTTTCAACGAATTTGAAATTGCTGAATAAATTCGTAGATTTAAGTATTTAATAAGTAGATTAAGGTTTCGTTAATAAAAGCTTTGTTTTGAATATTTTTATATAACATCCATAAATATTCGTATTTTTTATGTCAAAGGAAGCAGACCTCTGAATCGAACCTGGACCATACCTCAGCTGAAAAATTAACTGCATTACAAGTAAAAGTGAAAAATACGTCAACAAGAGGATGCAGATGCGATGAGGCACGTTTTCACCTTCATGGTTTTTAATCGTCCAAATTGCAGTATTTGGGTTTTAGAGAGGCATCATTATTGTTTTTGGGCTAGTGACAGCTGCTAGTGCTAGATATCGCGACATGATTACAGAGTACTTTCAAACTATTTTCGATTATATTGTTACGAAATTGCATTATCGATTTGAATTTAACGGCATGTAACGGCTGCTTGCAAACATTCATCATGTTTATTAACATTTCCTCAGTAGTTATGTTATTAACATTGTTTATAAGTATGAGAACATTAAGTGTAAAGCAGCTTTAAAAGCTCTAGGTGATCATTGTGGAAATAGAACATTCTAGTTTTGTCCGTTAGATAATTCATGAAGCTACTAGATGATGGCACTGTGTTTTTAACTATCTTTATAATTCAATGAAAATTTAACTAAGAATATAAAGAAAAATCTGTTATTTTCTATTTAAATCAAACCTTAAGTTAGTTTTAATCATAACATTTCTCTAGAACTTTTTAACCACTCCACGTACCTGGATATAAAGAACATATACATATGCTACACATTGAATCTGCATCTTCAGGCTTCATTTAAACAAACATGCAACAGCAACAACAGTTTATCGACTTTTGTTTTTTATATTAAAAAAACAAAACTTCAAGCTCTTCTCTCATTCATTATTACGTTGGCTTATTTCCCCAACATATTCATATCTTTGGCTCATTTGTTTTATCTTTATTTATTTTTGTTGGTTTTAGAAATCTAATAATAAAGTTATTATTATTTGTTGTTGATGGTGTTTTTCGAACTCAACACAAGGTAGTAAGATGTAGAGTTAATCTTTAGCCAGCCGTACGATGTCTAATTGATTTATTCATGGATTAATTAATATCAAAAAAAAACAACCAAATGCACTGGCTGTTGGAGAAGAATACAGAAAAAAATGTGTGTATTTCATATCATTACTAAACGCCATGGTAAGAGGGGAAGGTTTCCTAAGAATCGTTGTTGAAATTGAATTTTTTGCTGTTTCTGTTTGTCTTTAACTGAAAAACAATTTTACAAGTATTTTTCTTGGCATAAATATTAAAAAGAAAAGTTGTTCAAAAAGTTTTCTTCTATGTCGCTTTTAAAAGCAATTTTATTTGTTGTTATTGATTTTTCTAGCTATTGAGTTTTATTAATTCTTTTTTTTACAGAATTCTGCAGTTTAAAGCCATACAAAAGTTTAGAAACAGTTTTACTTTTCATATGAAATATTTATAAATTTTTCAAGATTTTTTCATGAAATTTTTAAACATTGTTAAACTAAAACTCTTGGTGGTTTAACTTCCTCGGTTTTAATTATTTAAACTACATGCATGTATCTTGTAGGTTTTTAGTTTTGTGTTAAAATTGTATTTTATAAACAACACACACTAACTGGGCCTAATGATCAACTAAACATCAGACTTAACATCTGCAAAGCCATGGGGAATACTAAGTTTTTGGCCAAAAAATACACTTGTTTTCAAATACACAAATGTTTGTATTGATTATTTTGATGTTTTTTGTTTTGTGTAATATTAAAATTAATCGATACCACCAACGACTTTTCTGTTAGTTTGTTGTCTGTATAAATTTTATTTAGTTGTGGTTTTCACTTTTGTGTGCAACATTTAATGCTTTCTTTTTGTTGATTTAATAAATTTAATATTAATTAATTTGAGGTTATTTTATTTAATGTGAGAGATTTATAATATCTAAGAATATCCATATGAAACTGGAGAGACAAAGGGTACAATGCTACAATGCACTATAGGTATTTTTGTGGCAAAAACTATAAGGAAACAAGAATGAAAATCAGTATACGGGGGTTTTCAGGGTTGATGATTTCGAATCTGAGGTAAAATTTTTCAAATTCAAAACGCGGATCCAATATGGCGGCGCACGGTGGCTCATATCTCAGTTTCATGGGCCAAAAGTCCAACTTTTTGTTAACTCCGATTTTTATGCCATTGAAAATAAGGTAGCCAAAAAAATAGATAAAAATATTGTCAGTTGTGTGCGTGGCATGCTGTTAAAGTCAAACATTTTATGTCATTTTATAAAAAATGTGATTTTTGTAAATTTGATCAGAAGTAAATTATCATTACTCGCAAACTATTATCGATAATTGGAGGAGTTTTTTGTTATGTTGGCAGGATAATAATATTTAAGAACTGGTACGACTTGTCACTGTACCGTTTATACCTGATGTGTAATTAATTTTTTTAGTCAAATTTGAATTTCAGTGGAATAAAAGTGCTTAGGGTTAAAAGGAATTAAACAAATTTTACTACCAGGAGAAAGGCAAAAGTGTCTTTTTCATTTGAATGAAATTACTCCCAAATTTTTTCTATTTTTATTTTACCTGTTCATATGACTGGCGCAAAGTACAAGTCGCAATTTTGAAGATATTTCGATAAAATTTGGTACATACATTTTGTTCGTGCCGACGACGAAGCCTATTGAAAATGACTGAAATCGGTCCATTATTTCACCTAACACCCATACAAATGTTCTCCCGAAATTATACTTTATCGGTCGTAAATGGTTAATTTATATAGGTATCTACGCTATTACTCTTCCAAAAAAGTTTTATATAAACTTTATTAATGTCACCAAATTTTATGATGATCGGTCTATAATTAGTCATAGCTCCCATATAGTGCCCTCTTCCGAAAATAACTTTAACGAGCATAAATCTCTTAAAATTTTTTTATAAACTTAAAATTCAATAGAAATTACATTCATATAGACATAAATCACACGACTTAATTTGGTGATCGGTCCTTACTTGCTTTTATCTGCTGATAACTTTTTTAATAAATATAGCTGATTCAAAAAACCAAAAAAGTGCATTTTCATACTAAATGCTATGCAAAAATTAAAAGTTCAACTTTAGCCTTAAATTGCTCAACAAATGCTGTACCGATTTTAATGAAATTAAAACTGGAGAAAAATTCAAGAAGTTATCTGTCCATCAAATAAAATTTTCTATATCTCTATCAGTTCAAAAGTTTTGGCCCATTAAACCCATCCAATTGCATTGACTACTATACCACCTAACTGACTTTTGTTATCCTATATGTACTTTTTACAACAATTGTTAAAAATTTCGATGTTTGCTAGTTACACAGGTCTGTCACACATTTAGTTCAGAATGTTTTCAATTCCGTAGTTATTATTCCGATCATTTTTTTTTAGCTTCTTCAGATTCCGTTTGATTTTCAATTCTCAAACCACCATTAACACGAAGTCTGGCTAGGTGTTAACTAATAGTTATGCTGTCATTTAAAATTATTTTTGTATGAAAACTGTCAGTATAACTATTTATTAACACAACCAGACTTCGTGTTAATGGAGGTAAATAGTTTATAATTCTGAATGTTTTTGGTAAATGTTTGGTAATGTTTTTGGTAAAGAAATTATTTAAAAATAGGAAAAAAACAAATAATTACAAACTAATGTCAATTCCACTTAAAAAACTGAAAGTGGTTTCATTTCGAAAAAAATGTTCGTCTAAATTTTGTCTAAAGATAATTTCACTTTCGATCGGAAAGAAATTCTGTAACATGGGATTTAGATTTAACCATATACATATACATAAGTATGTGTAATATACACCGACTATCATTCTTATCCTCCAAATAAGCTCTGTACAATTGTCAACAAATCACAACGAATAATACTGTTACTTTAAGAAGAAATTTTATAAAGAAATTCGCAATATTTCCCGCGAATTTCAATTTTCCCGGGAAAATTGTCCCTATTGCAAACCCTACTTGCAACCTTTCAACCATTTTTGACCGGTTGAATCCAAACTATTCAGATCCGAATCAAGCCAATTTCGCATACTCTGTTCTGAAGTGAAGCGTATCGATCGAAGCAAATTGGAGTCGGACGGTGCAAGGTCTGTTCTATAAGGCGGGTGAGGCAAAACTTCCCAACCACTTCATTTTAAATAGTTTTTAACTGGTATTTCAACAATTTATTTCAAGCAGCATTTCACACGTATTCAAAGTCTCTCAGCTTCAATTCGTATGCTACCCATTTTGGATCCTGCTGATTGCAAACGTTTTGAAATTGCTGCATTAGTAGCTTCCAATGATTTTGCGAGCTCTTGTTCAGTTTGACAACAATCTTCATGGAGTAATGCCTACAATTCGTGGTCTTTCAACTATTTTGGCTGACCTGAGCCATCTTTGTCTTATGTGTCAAAATCACAATAGACACAAATAATCTCTCGCTCGTTGAAACCGATGAAACACATTCACCATAAGCTTCTTTGAACAATCGGTGTGCTTCAGCGGCACTTTTTTTCAAATTGAAAAAGTAAAGCAAAACTTTCCGCCTATGACGCTTTGTTGGTACAAAATTCGACATCTTCGAGCCAAAAATACTTAGTTTTTTACACTATAATGTTAATTAACTAAGTTAGAATAAATGACAGCACTGTACCCTCCAAATGACATATAAGTTATTAAAAACAAACAAGTAAGAGAGCTATATTCGGCTGTGGCGAATCTTATATACCCTGCACCAAATTACACTTCAAAATACAAATTTTAAATATTTTTAGGTAAACAAAAATTTGTTTTCAAGTTTTTTTTCATTTTTTGGAAAAAAAAATTTTTCCAATTGTTATTTTCAATTTCTTTGTTGAAAAAAAAATCGGGTTAAAAAATAATTTTCCCGATTTTGACCCATTGTAGGTCCAACTTACTGTGGTCTTATATACGTCGTTGCAAAGGTATTTGACATATCTATCATTAGATATCGATATTGTCTATATTAATGACTTAGAGCCAGTTTTTGACTTCGTATTTAAATTTGAATTATATTTATGTTCTATTTAAATACGAAAATGAGTTTCTCAGTGATTTTTTAAATGATACTTAAATGGCCAACGTTGGCCATTTAAATTCTATTTAAGTTTCATAAACTACCATATGTTTTTGACAGCTGACGTCTTGTAAAAACTACAATTCTGATGCGGGGCAATTGGAGCATCTTTTGTGCATTTTCCTACCAATAATTTTATTGTTTAATAAACTTTTATTTCTTATTGGGCAAAATGTATAAATTTTTGTTTTGGTTGAACAGCTGTTTTAAGCAAAACTATCGATAAATTTTTGATATTTAGTAGTGCTACCATACTTTTATCTGATTTAAATAAGACAAATTATGTAGCACTGAAAAACTCAAACTGTATTTATATACAACTTTATTTTAAGTAAAAATTAACTAAATACGTATTTAAATAACAAGTCAAAAACTGTTCATTAGTAATCCAGATATAGGTCAAAAATCGATGTTGTCCTGTTTTTTTCCTCATATCTCAGGCATTTGTGGACCGATTTTGCTGACTTTAAATAGGAAACTTCTCGAAAGCATGCCTGACAAAATTATTGAAGATTTGGATTCCGAAGATATTTGAGATATTCAGAAAATTGGACATGGCTTAATCTTCTTCGCTATCTATAAGGATCCAGAATATACTTACTTTATAGGGTCGGAAAATTATATTATGGAAATTACTAACGGAATGGCAAACTTATATATACCCTTCTCACGAAGGTGAAGAGTATAAAAACCGCCTTCAAAAGATACGCCATCTATTGTAAATCCTGCATTTTTAAGTCATACACCCAATATAAAAACCGGTTAACTAATGGAAATAAACGTAAAATAATTTGAAAATATAAAATATTCGAAACCGGTGGGTTTTTTAAAAAAAAAAACCTCTTTTGGTAATCATAACATAATCATGTCAAACCATTATATGATTATGTAAAAAGTTTGTAACTGATATGATTATATTATGGTTGCAGCACAATGTTAATAAGTTTGAGCGCAACCATATTATGATTTCAGGTCAGTCATAATAAAAAAAAACGGTTAACCGGTTTCTGTTTTTGAATGCTCTACACTCGTGATTGTCGACAAATAAGTGCATAAAATTTGTCACTATTTGGTGTTGATTTTGGGCTGATGAAATCATTGGACCAAACTTCTTCGAAAACTACGATGGTTAAAAATTTACTGTTAATTATGCTCGCTATGGCGACATGAGAACTGTCCAATCCAATAATGTCTGCATAAATTGGATGATATTGATGTGAATGGCATGTGGTTTCTTCAAGACAATGCCTCATGCCGATGTAATAATTAAATTATTACATGATACATTTTCAGGTCGTATACTCTTTCCTTTCGGTGATAAGAATAGGACGTTTAGGTATTGTTATTTAACATTATTGGATTTTTTTATTAGATTATTTGAAGTCAAGGTTTTATAACAACAAGCCCAATACCACCCGTCCTTTGAAGGAGGAATTCAGCTACATGTATGCAAAATAGTCATGAAAAATTTCGACAAAAGAGTTTAGTGTTGGGATCCAAGAGAGACGTGTTCTAGATCCATTTAGACGATAAACATTTAAAATTTCGTCAATAAACAATATAATTAAAAAAATTTGCAAAAACTAAATTTAAACTTCTGCATTTTTCGTCACCTTGTTTATTCGAACTTTAACCTACACATTGTGTAAACAAACTTAACATACACATTTTTACCAACACACATATTTTACATAGAAACTATTACACTAACACACTTGTAATCTTAGTTCGTTAGTTCTATTTGTGTTTTATTTTTATTTTTATAATCCATACAACAATCGAAACAACATAAATCTCTATTTTCCTGATTTAATATAGACCCTCACACATACAAAGTCCCTCACAGAACCCTGCAGTTATTGGATTTAGTTCCTAAATGACAAATATAATAGTTTCTCAAAGTGACCTCTGGTAACCCACCATTGTTGAGGGACAGTTCGATTTAATGTATCTCATTTGTATCTTATGTTACTTAGTCAAAGGTCATAAATTTGCTTACTTTTCTCTATTTGCGGTTTTGTGAAATCGAAATATCGTCTAGGTTAGTGAAAAGTAAAGTTAGTAGAAAAACAACTTAATATTTAGAACACTAAAATAAGTTTTAAATATTTAATTTAAAATATACCAGTCCAAAGTTGAAAGTTCCTACATTTAAACTGCCAGGACACTAATATACATACTTATACATTTATGTGAATTTATAGGAATGTTCTAAGTTACAAACACTTCCGAGAATAAAATTAGAGAGTGTGAGAGAGAGTGAACTGTGGATTCATGGCTTGATATCCTTCGAATGTGCTTTAAAAAGACTACACTTCCGTGTCCACTCAACCATGAGTATGTTTGTTTTTGTGTTGATGTTGTTGTTGTTTTTGCAAACATTTGGCAGCTACTGCCAACACCAACTAACAGCTACAACAACATACATATAAAATATTCCAGCAACAACAACTAAAAACATTTATGATTTATTACTCGAGTCAACTGTGATTGATTTCTGGTGTGTGTATGTTAGGTTTTTTTTGTCTACTTCAATATGAAATGAACAAAGGATTTTTACATACTAACACATACATACACTCACAAAATTGTACAAACATTGATTTATGCGTGTGTGTTTGTATGTTTGTGTGTGTGTAGCATTTTTTTTGATAACACTATAGGACATTTGGTAAATAAATTGATAACAAAAAATATGTAGATAGCTTTTAAATTAGTCTAATACCCCATTTGCACTACCACGAAATCTAGTACTTATGAGATTTCGAGCCAAATCTAGTTGATTTTAACTAGATTTCCGATAGAAAACAAAATCTAATTATTTAGTTGATTTCGGCAAAATCTACTCAAAATCTAATAAAAATAGAAATGCAACTTAAGAAAGAGGACTATGTAAGTCATTCAGAAGATTGTTAAATATACAAGGTGGCGCAAAAGTAAACTGCCGATGTTTTTGGCTGTAATTAAAAAAAAAAATTTGATTCTTCTTGTGGATTATTTTTATTTGGTCTTTTAATTTTTTTACATCAAGTCGAGAATATGATGTCATGTAAATGGCCGCCGCCACAGTTGGTTGTAATTTGAGCCCTTTTTATTTCATTTTCCATCACTTTGGTCAAAACATCCGGCGATAGGTCCTCACATTCTTGACGGATATTGTCTTTAAGAGCTGCAAGAGTCTGAGGCTTGTTGACATAAACCCGCGACTTCAAAAAGCCTCACAAAAAGAAGTCTGGAGCGGTGAAATCAGGTGATCTTGCTGGCCAGTGCAAATCGCCAAAACGGGAGATTAGGCGCCCGGGAAATGCATCCTACAGCATATCGGTTGTGGCACGTGCAGTGTGTGCCGCTGCACCGTCCTGTTGGAACCACATGTTTTCCAATCCCAATTCATCAAGTTGCGGCAAAAAGAACTCGTTGATCATTGCTCTGTAACGCTCACCATTCACAGTAACCGTTAGGCCCGCGACGTTTTCGAAGAAAAAAGGTCCGATGACTCCTCCAGCGAAAACAGCAAACCATACAGTGACTTTGAGCGGGTGTAATGGCTCTTCGTGGGTTACACGCGGATTTTCAGTGCCCAGAAACTTAAATTTTGCTTATTTACGTACCCGCTAAGATGGAAATGAGTCTCATCACTTATCTGAGACGAAATTCACGTTGTGCCAAAGTCACCGACCGATTATTGGTCAAATAAATAGTCAGCAATATTCCGCATTCTGGAGCAGTGTAGCGTAACATTATTTATTAACGTGTATTTCGCATGTGTTTATTACACAAATGTCAAAACAGAACTGACATTAGGTGCCAATAGCAAAATTTATAGCATTTTCTGATAGGAGGATTACTTTTGCGCCACTTTGTATGAACTATTTTTAAAATAAAAATAAATTTATTCTTCGACAATTACTGATGGAATAACTTTTCTTTCTAATCTGAAATATTTTATTAATTCGAGTAGAAAATATGTATTTCCTCGATTTTTGGAGTAATTTTTGTTCGAATAACAAACCTAATTTTGACCATTTTATATAACATCCCACTGTGTTATGGTATGTTATGGCTTTTGAATAGAATGGTGTATGAGAGCAAAATTAAAGTTTAATTTTATTTTTTGAAAGATTCTCTTCTTCCTTTTGTCCTTCAGTGTATGTGAGTGAATGAGTAAAAATGTGTCTGTGAGAAAATGTTTATGCATACAATAGTTTGTATCAAGTATGCCCGACACGTGAGTAAATCAGTGATTTTCCATTTATAGTTTTGTAAAAAACACACACTCCTCGTACAAACAAATCAAAAGCAACAATAACAAATAAATACAACAAAAGCAAAATCTTTCTCATCATTCAGCACTTCAAAACGTCATCATCATCATCCTTTTTATCGCCATCATCATAGAATACAACAATAATAATATCAACAGAGTCATCATCAACCCATTTCTAAACAGTGAATCAGTCAGTGATAGTGCTCACTTGCAAAGCTTCCATTTCCCACACTTTTCCTGGCTAACAATGTATGGCTGTGTGCTGATGTGCTGGTGTTGGAAACTGTTTTCTGGTCATATGGTTTGTTTGAGTTTTATAAGTTAAAAATCCAAAGCATAAACTTGAATGAATTTGATTAAATTTGTTTTGCAGGAAAAAAATCAGTTTGAAAATACCTAGACTTTTACACTGGGAAAAATGTAGGTAACTAATTTGCAAACCGGACATTTGAAAGTTCATCAGCCACATACAAATCTTGACCAGGAAGTTGTGAAAAGTCTGCCAGTACATAAGTTTCATCATCGATCGCATTTTTGCTTCTAAGTTCTTTACCGCATTACGATATGAAACTTTCTGAACTTTATAGCTTTAGCTTTGTCTCTGCGCACCAAACAATCAGAGCATTTTTTTGATAGAAGTGTTCGGTGCTCTTACCAATATCTCTTACACTTTTGTTTCCTCCTCATCCAGGTTTTATTTCAATGTTCAATTCTTCCTTATACTGTTTAATATCTTTTGAAACAGTAATGACGACGAAACTTCAGATATTTTGCTATTTGTTTTGAAAGTCCATATTGAATTTTTTTGAAAAGTTTTAATTATTTTTTAAGGTTTTTTTTCGCTGTCCATTTTGACCGAAATAACAATATTTTTAAAGGCTAACGTGATTAAAAAAAAATAATTATTAGTTGGACCAAGGATACGTTTTGTTTGGAATAGTGTGTATAAGTTTTTGCTGGCTCACTCTTTCGATGATTTCGGATCAATTAGAGGAAACAATCCACAAACACATACTATAAAGAGAACTGAAAGTTTTGAAACCCAATGAACTCCGACCACCCGTCAAAAATCATTCATGTTCTGTAAATCAGTTAATTTCACTTGATTTCAAATACGAATTTTGATTACTGGTACACAGGTTTGTTTACTCGAAAGATTTGATTCTTCCAGCAAAATCATCCTACTGGCTGAAGCACATTTTTACATTTCTTAGGCGTTTCTTAGGCGTCAAATGCATGCAGAACGTATCACGTCTTGTTGCGGATTTTGGGATGGAGTCTTGCTATGAAACGTTATCATGGCGATATTTTATTTAAATTGGATGTTGTGGATGACGTCCAAAAAATTCATTAAGAGCATGAGACATTTTCTGATCGTGTACACGATCCTAGATCGAGCCTAGTTCATGAGATTTTCTTGTTTGGAATTAGATAGTAATTGTCACTAATGCCTGACTACTTGGCTGACTCCAATTTATATATTTTGGGTCAATTGACACGTAGTATGTCAGTTGTTTACTTTACACATCCCATGTAATCTAGCGTTAAGAAAATGTTCACTTTAGTGTCTCTCAGTAATATAGAGTAATCCACTTTTTTGTCTGAGTAATTCGTACAAACGGGTTTTATGCAAATAATTTTGTTATAATTCTCATACACTTTATTTTATTTTTGCTTAAGTATACTGGCATCCCATGTAACTTTGCGTGAAGTCAATTGTCACTTATAACGTTTATTTTTTATAGTTATTTGACTACTTTGGACCAGACAGTCTCACTGTAATCCAAAAGAGTCAATAGCCCTGAGCAGGGGTCATGCCTAGGGCTTGTTATATAACTATTTGTCACCCCATATGATAGGTAAGATCACTAGTTCGGGACAGTCTCCTAGAACTGCTGAGATTTGACTCAAAGTTTGCATCAATTTTGGGACACCCTTTATAATAAACAAAAGGAAAATAATATCAAGTCCTTAATGCATCCAGCATAATGCACAATGTTAGTAATATCTATGGATACAGCTATCATAATTTTAGTTACAGTCTTTAATAAGATAATTTACAGCCTGGAATGAAATTTGTTAATCCAATTGAGACATTCTAATAATAGGTCTGTTCATTTACTTTCCCAATAAATACTTGCAACGAGAGATTAAAATCAAAATTTACAAAATTACTCTCTTAATTTCTCAAAAATAGTAAAAAGTAAATGAACGCTTTTTCAGTAACAATTGTTTTATTCTTTTTAAAATGTATAAATACTCACATTTTCTTCAATTTTATTGAAAATTCTTTTTTTTACATTTTTTCACCACAAAAATAAAATTTAAAATAAATAAACAATAACACAAAACATATGAAATATAAGCTGCTAACTATTACGAGTTAAAAATAGATCTTGTAATAGTTTGCAACTAAAGAACACTCTCTAAAATTTATACGCTCTCGATTTTTTCTCTACTTGCAAGTTTTTTGAGTTAATGAACGCTTTTCCAGTAACAATTGTTACTAACAGAACTAATTATTTTGATAAATTTGAAATACATTGCAAATTCTCCAAAGCAATGAAATCTTTAAAGATTTCTTTTCGTGTTTTTATCGATAATTTTTTATTTATTTCATTCGTGCATAAAAGGGTACCAAATAAAATAACTCCCCTTGTATTGGTACAATTTGATTATGATGACAAGTACTAATGTACATATTCACAGATATTTCTATGTATGTATGTGCATTAGGAGGTCCCTGTTTGTAAGTAAAAAGTTTAGGTAATTTAAATAAAGATTTCAAAATTGTTTCTGTTCTAGCAATGGCTAATAGATGGACAAGATAAATCCGTACAAAATTTCAAAAGTTTTATAAAACTTCAAAATATATTTGGGTATATTTAAAATTGATACACATTCTGATTAATTTAAAAGAAAAATATAATAAAAATGTTAAAAACATTTTATTTGGGCAATCCTAATGGAAATAGATGAATGTTTGTGAACTGTTTGGTAGCTGGCTTGTTAGCTTTCTTTTTTTTTGTTGTAGTTTAACACATATTAATTAGCAAAAATGACAAAAAGTACAACAAAATGAATAAAAGAAAAAATAACAACAACATCATAAGCCATAAAGGATCAAGGAGTCATCAGTGTTTGTGAGTATAATGGTGAATGTGGTGTAAAAGGATGAGGAAGAGGAAATGACATAAATAGTGTGCCCGAATATTGGTTAAATGTATGATTTATTCGATGTACTACTTCTAGTTGTAGGTCCGTATAGAGAGTAATAGAAATACTGGCTTGTTATTGTTCTTAATGATATTGTTTGTGTTCTAGTTTTTCTTACTCTCTTTTTTCTAATTTTATTTATTCTTGAGTATTGTTTGTTTTGTTAGTGACGCAAAGAAAAAAGAAAATTAAAACTATATGTTCTGATGTTGATTAAAAAAAGGCTCCCTTTATTTATTGCAATAAAACAACGACAAGGACTACAGCAAAAAATAGCTGGAAATAACATGAAATTCAAAGTGTTATTACTGCAAATATTTTTGTGTATATGAATGTACTCGTACATTAAGTGGTTCCCATTTGTATGGGAATTCCTCTGAATTTGTGTTCTAGTACTACAATGGTTCTTTTCAGATCTTTTTCAAAGTTGTTGGTAATGAACTGTATACAACTAGCATATATCATGTAGAAGGTTTTTTGGCGAGTATTATATTAAATATTTTGATTCAGCTCTGTAGCGATTAAAGCTCAATCAAATATTTTTAGAAATGGAAATGAACAAAACTTAAACTTTATTTTTAGTATTCAACATGGAGCACTTTGTTTAATTCCATTCATATATAACCATCCTAATGTTTATGAGGAAAATCAAAAATTTTTGGAAATCGTTGAATCCTCATTCAGATCACTTGTATTTCTTTTGTGTTTCGAGTTGAAAATTATTCACATCTTAAAGTTATTGGCCCATAATCATAGTCAAAAATAAAGTACATTTTAAGAGAATTAAACTCGACTTTACTTAAGAGCGGACTTTAGGTCTATCATAGACAAGTTAAAGTATACTTCTGACGCTGAAGTCGACTCTAAATATAAAACTAGCTGAAGTTGTTTTTAACTCGTTTAACAACAGCATCAGCTGTTCTTCGCCGAGTAAAAAAGTTCGTCAGAAAGTAAAAAATGTTTAAGTTACAAGATATTGGTAGAGATTTTGCAATTATTGAACAGTTATCAATAAAATTAGTACCAAAATATCGGTATTATGATATTAATCTTATCTTTTCCACAACAAACAACTTTCTTTCTTTAGATGTCCCGGTTACTTTTATTGTTTATTTTTTTGGATTTTTTTTTAATTTTGTATGTCAGCTGTTCAGCGTTGCCACTTGTCTGTTTTTTGTTTTATATTGTATGAAAACATTTTCTACATTTGCGGTGGCACCCAGTTAAAGTCGGTTCAATTTAAAACATACTTTAATTTTGACTATGGTTGCAAATTAATAAAAAGCAGGTTTTTATTTTAAAGTTGTTTTTAAAAGAAACCGACTTTAGTGTTTGACTATGATTATGGGCCATTGTAATTTAAAAGTTAAAATTTCGATAACTTCTTTATTATTGGATGGATTATTAAGAGTGCGGGATTTTTTGAAATGTTTAGCTTTTATTTTGACCATTGTTAGCCATGACATTTTTCCCATATTTCTAGGAATATACGGATTCCGTGCAAGAACGTATCAAGCCAATTTCAGTTAATCTGTTCTAAAGTTCAGCGTATCCCTTAGAGAGCGTTCTGGAACTATAGTAGTCGGACAGGGCAAGGTCTTGACTATAAGACGGGTGAGCCAAATCCTCCCAACCAATTCTTTCTAAATAGTTTTTTAACACGTATTGCTACATGTGGCCTAGCGTTGTCATAATGGAAAATTACGGTTTCATGTCTGGCCGCATATTCTGGGGGTTTTTCGGTCATTGATCTCTTCAAACAAATATGTTGCGATCGGTGCAGGATTGCTGTGATGGTTTGGCCAGATTTCAGCAGCTCATAATAGATAGAATCCTTTTGGTCCTAAATACAGAGCGTTATCTTAGCGCCTGGGATATTTGGCTTTGGTGTAGATTCGGTTGGTTGGCCGGGCTTCACATACTAGCCTTTACGTTGCGCGTTATCGTAATAGATCCATTTTTCATCGCAAGTAATAATTTGGTTCAAATACGTTCCTGGCGTTCTAGGATTCAGACATACAAAAACGTGTTCCAACATCTCTCTCTGCAATTCGTATGCTACCAAATTTTCCTGATTTTGGATGAATCCCGCTACTTGCAGACGTTTTGAAATTACTGATTGAGTAGCTCCCAATGACTTTTTTAGCCATACACAAATAGCTAAGTGTTTTGCTTGTCTGCAGATACACCCACAGTCTCTGGCGGGAATCGAACCCGCAACCATCAGATTAATTGTCCAGCACACTATCATTGAGCAAGATCTTCTTGGGTTTGATAACAATCTTAATGGGTTCTTGGTCTTAAAATTTTCTTGGCTTCTTTGTTTCCGCGTGAAAATCACTACTTCTGAACTGCACAAACCATCTCTCGCACGTTGAAACCGATGAAACACATTCCCCATAAGCTTTGGTGAGCAATCGGTGGGCTTCAGCGGCACTGCTTTTCAAATTACAGAAGTAAGCAAACCCCTGAGAAAAAAATTTGCATGCAATGAGAAAAATTATTAACGCAAACAGTTTTCTTAATGTTAAGTATCGACGTATACAACTACAATATGGTGATCTTGTAATAAGAAAAAATTTTTTTTAGTGAAATTCTGGAAAATTTTTAATTTTCCTCATATATGGATAATTATTCATCATATATTCAAACAAATCTATATCGAACAAAGTAAAGTACATACATATATTTTTACATTCATGCAAACAAGAAAGTCAAACTCATTTTATGTGCCAAAAGCATCAATCGACCTATAAATGCAAAAAAAAAAATAAAATAAAAACATCATAAAGTACAAGAACTTAAGATGAAAAATACCAACCAACAAAAAATTAAAGAATCTCAATAATGACGATGATTATGATGATGGTGATGATTTCTTTACTTTAGTTCTCGTTGCGACCATTTTATTTGTATTTTCATACTCGTTTCATTCATTCTCATACATGTCAATATGTATGTAAATTTTTACTAAATGAAATTCCATACATCCATCCATCTATCCATCATACGTGCAAACTTACTCATTTACTTACTTTTCTTGCACTTTAGTCGTACTTTACTTGTTTGCTTTTTTGTTTGTACTTTTTACACAAAAAACAACAACTTGGAATAAAAGAATAAAAGAAAAATCTAAAAAAAAGAAGAACTCATTCATGAAATTGAAGAAAATGAACTACAGGTTGTATTAGGTTGTTTGAACAAACCTTTAGATACTTTACTGTGAGTACACACCTGTATATTTGTTGTTCGTCCGTAATGGTGAAACTCAGCAAATAATCAGTCATTTAATGGCTGATTTCAAGTATTTATTTGCTTAAAAGAAAATTTGAATTCACATCTCTACCAGTTAAAACTTGATAATGGTGTAACATTACAGATCATAGCACATAGAAGTAGTTTAGTAATATAAAGTAATACCAAAATGACTCAAAAATATGTTGAAAACTTTTTCCGAAATTTTTTTAATACTACAGAAAATTTGATATTGTGACTATAGCGTTCAAATACAATGAATTAACACTTTGAAAGTCCCTTAAACAACTTTCTTCCAATAAATGTTTGTATACTCACATACATATGTATGTAGTTGTAAATGTTGTTATACATTCCCATTCCCATTGCAAAACAAAGTGCGAACAGAATCATGTAAAAGTGGCAAATCAATGGATAGATGATATTTGTGTTGATTGCTCACTTTATGCTTAATTTTCGAATTTTTGGCATATTCATGTTTATAGGTACATTTCATTTTCTTGTGTTTTTTTTTGTGTACAGTTTCCTCACAAAAAGATTTGTATATACCGTGGGACAAATTATCGACTCACCATCCACTATTAATAATTTCATTGATTAACACAACATCTGTGCTAATTTCATACTGGATTACTCATTGTTTACAAATTAATTGATTTGAAAATCTCAATAATTCGTTTAAAATTATATTAGCGAGGCATCTTGTATACAGATGATATTAACATTGAATTTATTCCATGAAAACTGGAATTATGCCTCAGAGAATTCAAAATTTAGAATAATCTCAATAACTCCTTCAAACTCCGATTACAGATTAAAATCCGATTATTTACACTAGTCATATTTATATTTGTCCGCTCTCTATGCTTCTATTCCCTGAAATCTGTGATCATCCCATAGCGAGCTTAAAATATGCCTTTTCATCAAGCATGTTTATAAAATTTTAAATACTTTTTTTTATTTGTTTGTGGGTATTTGGAACTATTTTTAAGGATTCAAAAACCATCAATTGTATTAATTTTTGATAAAATTTTCTCTACAAATGTGATCAAAATCCGCGTCTTTAGGTGCATTGAACCACCACAAGGAGTGAAAATTTTCAAAAAAAAAGGCCGCCATTATTTTTATTTCGGCAAAAATATTCAGAAAAATTATGATACCCGAAAAACAAATGAAGTGACCTGGTCACAAACGAACTCTAATATACATATATATGTATGTTGTACTGTTGCTTGTTCAAAATTTGTGATGAAATCAAATAATTTCCAAATATTATATGACACCATAGTAGCATTTTAAAGTAACATCGGGAAGTACAAACAAATATTCACGCTAATTCTCAGAAAATTTGGTCATATATATCCTTCACCAAATTATACTTTGAAACAAAAATTTTAATTATTTTTAGATAAACAAAACTTAAATTATTTTTTTCAAAAATTGTTTTTATAAATTATTTTAAAATTTGTTTTTAATTTTTTCCAATTTTTTTGGTGAAAAAAAAATTCGAGTTAAAAAATATTTTTCCGATTTTGACCCATTGTACTAGCCTTATATACATCGCACAGTGGGGTCAAATGCCCCCTTTTTACGGATTTATTAATATCTCAACAACAATAATAGCGACGGTCGCAAAATTTTACGTGAGTAGCCCCTAGACCAATCCGCATATTGTACCAAAATGTTTGGCATATAGGAGGGGGAAGTCAATTACCCACCATATAAAATAATTATTAACTGTGCTATATCTATATAACTACAATAATTATGCACTCTAAATTTGCTGCGGGTAACTCTAAACACAAACTGGAATCGGGTGGAATCGGGTTCCCCCCATACAAATGAATTATTAATTCTCCTATATCTAGGGAACTACATCAGTGAGACACACTAAATTTATGCATGTTGTTGATAAAAAAAACTACCATATTGTTTTAAGATGATATCATTCAATTAACTAGTAATGGGAGGTAGAATAATAGAGATCTTTCCCAACTCCTGACACTAAAAGAATTCCAAAGTTTAAATGAACTGCTTTGAAATATATATAACACAATATTTGAAATGAGACAATATAAAAACTACAGATCTGGACTGGCTCCCGATATAAAACTTTAAAATTCTCGCGATCGCGCTCCCTAACATGATTTTTTATTAAGATAAATTTCCTGCTATCGGATGACTTCGTATTAACCACAAGAAAAAACTTCGAATTAATCACAACAAAAACATTTAAACAAGCATATACAAGCGTGAGTGTGTGAGAGTTAAATTGTTAAAATCCCGCGTGCTATTCATTCACGATTAGAAAATCGATAGATGGAAAACTAAACTGAAATAAAGAAAAGTAATTGGTAAAAGTTTATTATTGTTTATCTCATTATAATATAGCCACGTCCAGGCCTGACTCACACGTGACTCTCGTCGTATTATTAATCACAACACTTGCACCTCTCTTATAAAACAAAAAAACAATGACAATAACAATAACAACAACAACGACAGCGATCAGAATCGCAAAGTGCTTTTTGTTGGTCGACTTAAAGGGTGAAGCTTTTACTAATTTACATATAACTTATGAGGCTCAACGATGTGCAACCTAATTTTTTCTGAAATAACGCCTAACTGTCCAGGCTTTTAAATTATATTAAATTCTCTGCCCAACTGAGCCCAGCTAATAACTTTATGTCCATTTGAACTTATAAAATTAATTTTTTTTGCTAACAAAGCCACATCCACAAATAATTCAATTATTTAATTTTTTGCCTGCTGATGTAGGATTTTTTGCTTTTAATCTGGTTTTCACGATACTTGAAATTTGTTTTTTCAATTAATCCGCAAAATTTGTATGTTTGGCCCCTCTGTGCATCGTTGAAATTTACTTTTAAATATGTATCATTAGACTTAGTAATCCGGATATAGATCAAAAATATGCCAAGCATCGAGGTTGTCCCGGTCCTTATATCTCGTCCATTTGCTTTTTTTATATGAAAACTTTTCGGTTTTTTTTCAATTTCTTATCATTGCATGAGGTTTAACCAAAAAATCGGTGGGGTCACCTACAATACAAATAAATTAGTTATTTCTAAATATACTGAGAACTACAATTGCAAGATTCTTTAAACTTTATCCGAATAGCTCTTTTATCATTTTAGATACTTTGGCGAAAAATTATCGGTATTCGATTAGTTACATTGATTTATTTTTTTATAAAATTCATTTTACATTTTTTTATTTTTACGATAGGGGTAGCGAAGCTTAACGGGGTAAGGTAGTATTCAATAAATATCAGTTTTAGCTTATAATACAGCTAAATACGTCCATTAAGGGGTTAATTATATATATTTGAAAAAGTCTTTAGCCCACTGTCCTTATATACGTACATGTTTGACACATGTACTACCCTGCAGCACACCGAATCTCCTCCAGAGTCAACATATCGAAAAAGGAATATAAAATAGAATGATCGAGATGCTTTCAAAAATATTTTGACTAATATTTTTAAGAATTTTATCTTAGAATAATAATAAATTAGAGTGTTTTTAATTATATCAAATCCCGTTAAATATTTCATGAAATAATTGTTAATTGAAAGATAGTTGATTCCAAAGTTCTTTTAAGTTGGTCATAGGTTTTTGAGTATTTACTCAGGGTAGGCTATTAAATTTTCGTTAGTGTTAGTTTCTTACGTGTTTTTCATTTTAAATTGATGAGTGTTATTCATTCGTATAAAAATGTATATTTTTGTCATCGATTATTCGAATAATTTTTAATCGAATACCATGTAAGTAACGATGTAGCTAAAGCAAAGTTTCCAATTTGTAACTTTGACAACTACAGGGCAGTTGTCGTATGCGATTTCCGTGAACAACAGTAGCCAGTTTGCAAATTTTGAAGTCGTAGTCATACAACTGAATACGACCAACGCTTTTTCAGACAAATGTTAGTACATCCAGCCATATGAGATGTTACGTGAATATCAAGTGTGGAATAAACAACGAATAAAATTGTGACTGTAACAACCGACATCTGCAGCAAAAACAAGAAAACCTTTTTACTTTTTTCCATGTTGTAAGTAAAATGTTTACAATTCATTTTTGTTCACTGTTGGAGTCTTGTTCATCTCCAGCTTCCTTTTTCCTTACATTTTTTTTTTTTTTTTTTGGAAAAATCATCATCACGTAGTTTTCATCTATCGAGAACATTTGCACACGCACACTCACACTCACTTACTCAAATGCTGGCTGGCCTTGTATTAGTTTTGCTGTAATGTACCCAGCAAACATGCAGATTTGAGTTTAAAACAAAACCTTAACAAAAAGGACATTATTTTCTATAAATTAATTACAAGAAAAGTCTCTCAAACATTTATGTTCGCTGGGCATATCATACAAGTGAGTGAGTGTGAGACATTGGTTCGTTTCTACTCACCGTATAAATTCCAAGTTTTATACATGTATTTAGTGCTTTGTCATCATCTCCAACCATTTGAATGAGAAGAAGGATGAAAATGATGGATTTTTGATTTGTTTCCCAAATAATTCTATACAATTCTACAGCACATAGCGACATCAGTCGCAATAGCTGTAGCAGCAACATCAACAACGACAGCTTCATCAGCAGCTGCTGCTCAAGTGAATGATGTCTTGTTTACACTGGCCTTTTACGGTGCTTTCCAACCAAAGTTGATTTACTCAAAGCTTCAACAAAAAAATAAAAATCTTGTATATTTTTTGTTTGTTTGTATAGTTATATGTATTTTTTGTCGTTCCCTGTTGACCTCTCTGTCGTGAAGTTTATTAACAAAGTTCAGGTACTTTTTTTTAGTGTTTGTTTGTTTATTTGTTTGCCATAGAATTGATCATGACATTGGTGTATGGTGGTCAGTAATTGTTTTTAAAGAAAAAATCGCTTTTTTGTTTGTTTTAAAATCTTGTTATTTCAATCAAGTTTAATTGACAACATCGAGTAGCATCGTTGTAGAGTATTTAAAATTTAATAAAGTGGTGGAGGAACTTTGTTTAGATATTTCGTGCTAATGTATTTATAGAGAGAGATACAGAATAGGGTAGTTTCTCATTTTTATTAGAATTTCGATGAGTGCGATTTGGAGTGATATTGTTTAAAGGAAAATCAGTATGAAATAGATGATAACTTTTTGAGATACTATTTGCAAACAAATTTAATATACTGTTTGTAAATGAAATTAAAGTTGAGCGATTCTCATGATTTTTAGTAAGAATTTCTTACATCAAAGTTAAACTTTGGGCTTTGATAAAAGACAAAAGAAAGTGAATTTAAAAGTTTTGAGTAATCTAGAATTTTTTATGACCATAATAAATAAATTTGGACGCACAAAAATTGATTTTAGGTTGAAATATGATTGATCAAAGATTGAGCTTATTTTTTCGAGACACGCATTATTTAAGAAGCTATTAACAATTTGAGATTCTTTGTACTAAAAATTTATTTTAGGTATTTGGTAAGAATGATCACAGATTGAGCTTATTTTCCCGAAAAATTAATTATTTACGAAGCTATTAGCGAGCAAAGCTACTATTTGGGGAATCCAGGGTGATCCTTATACATTACAGCTCAAATGGGCTCACAAACCTCAACGTGGTCGTCCCTGGGCGATGTTATTGACAGCCATCAAGCATCAGGTAGTTGTGAGAGGCTATTGCAGCGTATGTTTTCCTAGTTGGTGCGGCTGTAAGCGGACGTCTGTGTTACGTACTCAGTCAGTCTGATGGCGTAGGTGGCAGCCTCATCATCAGAATTGGATACAATAGGCTAATTATATGCTTATCTGAAAATAGATTATTAACGAAACATTGAATAATATCTGATATAATGTTGGCGACCTTTAGCATGAAAACTAGAACACGATTTGGATCATGGAATGTAAGGACGCTTTTGGAACCATCTCGTCTAGCACAACTCTGCAAAGAATTTAATGTTTACGAAATACTGTTGCTAGGGATAAGCGATACACGTTGGCCCGGTGTGGGAGAATTCACACCATCCGGTTAACTCACACTGTTACATTCACGCAAACCAGATTCTCTTTCCGGGTTAAGCCTGTGGGTTTTCTTATGACGAAGAATGAAAAAAGATCCCTTATAACTTGGAAACCTTTAACGGGCATTGTTATATCCATCAGGTTTCGCCCTCGTGCACGTAACATTAGCTCTATCCACTGTTAAGCCCCGACGGACTCCTCCGACCCTGAAAGCGAGGAAGAGTTCTATAATTCTTCCTTGATAAGGCAATTAATGAGAGCAACCGAGGTTACATAATGTATGTAAAGGGAGATTTCAACGCAAAAATTGGCTCTGACAATATCAACTTAAGACGTAAGACCGAGAATGACGAATATTTTTTGGGCATGTGTTCGGCAAACAATCTGGTAATAGGTGGTCGCTATTCCCTTATAGGAGAATCCATAAAGCGATTTGGGTTTCCCCGGTTCAAAGAACGGAAAACCAAATCGACCATGTAAAGCGGTAAATGATGGTGTTCTCTATTAGATGTGCGCAGTCGGTGGGATGCAGACAGGGCAAGTGATCCCCACCTTCTAGTCGCAGAAATGCATATCAAACATGTACTTAAATAAGCTGAAGGGTAGAGAAATTGACGCTGCATATTCTGTAACCATGAGAAATTTGAGTAGGATCTTAAGTAGGTGAGATAACGGAATGGAAAAGATAGAAGTCTATATTTGTTGAACCTGCCACCAGAATTCTCAGAGAGTAATCAAACTACGAAAATGCACGAAATCTGATCACATTAGAGCTCGAACCCATACATTGTTTGGGCATGTCGCACCATGGATGAAATCGCGAATTCAATTAGCAGTCTCAAAGGAAACAAATCCCCAGGGGTAGATGAAATTTCTGCTGAGGTCTTGAAGTCCGACCTACATACGAGTGCTGGTATAATACTACTAATTATTCGAACATTCTGGGAGAGCGAACATCTCGACGAAGGAGCTGACTGAAGGCGTGATAATAAATATACCAAAAAGGGTGACACTAATAACTAGTGCGGAATTTAATTGCACAAAGGATCTTCGACAGGGTAATAGCAACTTTAAGGCAGGAACAAGTTGAATTCAGACCCCATAAGTCCACCACATCGACCATACAAACAACATACGTGTTGTGGTGGAACAATCCGTAGAGTGGAGCTCACCGGTCTTCAGGTCTTCAATAAACTAAACCACGATGTGATTTAGAGTTCACTGGCACCTCTCAAACTCATAAGCCTTATGAAAAGCTTATGCATCTTTTAGGTTAAAACATCACAAATTGCTGAGTGAAACGGTGAGAGATGGGATAGGTGCCCGACATTTCTGTACGGCTGTGAAAGCCGACATTCGTGATATACGAAAAATGCAAGTATTCGTGAACCACTGTTTTCACAAGATCCTATGTGTATTCTGGCCAAGAACCATATCTAATCATAGCATCTGGGAAAGAACGAGCTAAAAAATCCTATCAATTGAAATAAGGTTACGAAAATGGCATTGGATCGGCCACACCTTTAGAAGGCAGACTAACGAAATTACTAGAATTGACATAGGCTGGAACACGCAAGGGAACAGAAGAAGGGGACTCCAAGCTCATACATGGAGAAGAAAGATTGAGGCTGAAGTAAATATTAGTGTAAGAGTTGTGGAGAAGTAAAGAGAGAAAATAGAGAGAGTTATAGATATCGATCTATTTAAATCACGAATGGATTTAAATAGATCATAAACATAAACAGAAGGGATATCTGATGATAGACATATATAAATTTAAACCGACAATTGATCAAAATATTGAATTGGCCAACAATTTTTAGGGTATTTGTTCCCAAGGTCAAGAAGGGTAAATTTCCATAGTTTTTATCAGAAAAAATATTTGAGGGGATTCTGATATTTTATGAAGAAGTCACAGGATATTACTAGCAGTTGTTTCTATTTGGAAAATAACTTACGTATTTATTAAAAATTTTAACATAAAAACTTTTAAAATTTATCACAACAAAATTGCTTCACCTCTAAACTACTGTGTAACCTTGTTAACATGGAACCTTGGGAACTCTTCACCCAAAATCCCCAACTCCCTCCCGAAAATTACTTAAACAATATGTTCTGATATGTTTACATTGCTGCTCTCTTCTTGTTTGTTTGTATGTATTTTGTTCTTTTGCAAATTAAGTCTTGTTATTTTCAACTTAATTGCTAAACAATGATGCGTAACACAGTTTTGAGTTGTCGGGATGCTGGGATGGCTGCACAATGTTGTACAGAATTGGCTGTTTCATATGCTAAGTTCCCACCTAAAATTAAAAAGGGAATGTTGAATAAGGTGTTCACGATTCTGCAATAAATTGTACATTAATATACTTATCATCATCTCAAAAAAACAAAACAAAAAATGAAATACAAACACAGATGGAAAATTTTTGCTTGTTAGTGCCATTGCCAACATTTTTATAGGTCTTACAACTGTTTAGGTTGCTGTAAATATACTTGTATTTGTCAATACATATGTATATGTATATGAAGAAAGACAAGTGTGTGGGAGTGTATGTTAACGTGTTTGTGTAAAAAGTATAAACTCTCTATTAAGGCAGGTATGTTAACACAAAGGTATACTAATAAGTTTGAAATTTATTTTTGGGGAAAAACAACAATTTGCTGAACAGAAGAACAACTTTAACAACTGTGTTGTAACTGTTGCTACACAAAGTAACAACAACAGCAGCAGCAGCAGCAACAACAACAAAAAGGGTTAATTTGATTTAGATGTTGTAACGAAATAGAAATACAAAATAAAACATTGTTAAATTTGAAAACGCACCCACCCACCCACTCACCCACATATACAATACTATATTAATTTACTCACTCACTAACTCACTCACATTCATCATCATCCTTGAAAAAAGGGGTTGGCCAAATTAAGGAAATAGTAAATAATTTTCATTATGATTTATACACTCTTTACCTTGTATTACATACAAAAAAGGTGATGATATTTACAATTTTCGGAGAATTTATATACTAGATTTCCCTTTTGAATAATGGCAATAAATTTTATATTACAACTATAAACACTGTATAAAATAAAGGAAATTTTAATTAAATTTGGAAAATTTATAGGTTTCCTTTAATGCTAAATAAATCAAAAGACTTTATACCTATAAACATTAATGGGAAAGCTTACGCTATGGAGAGGGAAGCTTGCGTTTGAGTACAGGAAGACAGGGTTTTAAACTTTAGATTTCTTTGTGTAAGCTTGATGAAAAGCGATAGATATTTCTGGAATTAAAGCTGTAGCTTGACTTCAGATATAGAAGATCACACGCATTCGGATATACTTTGATATCCGGACGATTTTGAGAATCATGTCGTACCGTCATCAACTAGTAGTTCCGACAGTGCCACATCTATCACAGTCCAGATAATGAAAGAGGCCTTTACAAAGACATCTTAGTCTATGCTATTGTATATATACACGCAGACAAAAAATATAATTGGGCATGGTTACTGTAACCATTCAAATAGTCTTACAAGTTTTTTAACAATATTATAGTCACAGTAACTATTTACATGATAGTGGTAACCATAATATGGTTAATATACGACTCACATGATTGTATCAACCATATATATGGTTACAGTAAACAAATATATGTTTGTGGCAACCATATTTATGATGAATAATTTTATCATAATATCTTGTTCTCAGATTATGATAAGCCTTAAGCCGAGAGCCGAGAGAAACATAATATGATAAGTCCTTCATCATATGAATGGTTGTCACAAACATATATTTGTTTACTGTAACCATATATATGGTTGATACAATCATTTGAATCATAAAGGTCAAAAACTGTTTGTGATTACATTTTAAGAGAATTTGAAAATCCGAAAACATCATATTAATCAAATTCCATTTGAAAATATATTTACATTGTTTTTCTATAAAATTTTTGCAATTAGTGAAAAATAAATAAATTTTTTGAGTTAATACCATTTTTCTGAAACTTCTCGATATTTTCGACTCAAAATGCAACCAAATTTAAAAATTTTATTATTTTTAACTTGAATAAAGGCTCAATTCAAAATAATACATTTTTTTATGAAAATATGAGATGTATTTCTATTTATAGTTTTGTATTAACTCATAATAATACCTTTTTGTTGATACAAGGTAGTCACTAATTATCACGAAAATGGTCTCATATGTGGTTTTCGAGATGAAAGTGTAATCGGAATACGTTGAGATTTTTACAGTAGATAGATATTGATGGTGTTAGTTGATTTCTTGCAAAAAGTGAATTTTTTAAAATTTGGATTTAATACAGTATTATTGATCGAGTGCGATATGATAAATGAAATCCGGAGAACAGAGTATGCAGCACAGTCGTCTCGCTTCCGTATTTTGATAGTAAAGGTCGTATCAAATTTCAGCCTAGCTACTTTATAATCTGTCTGTTGCCCCATTATAGTGTCATGACTAGGGGGCGGATTTATATGCAAATGCATGTTTTTTCTCGAACGTCCAAATACAATGTAGACCAATTATCTATCCGAATTGCACATTTTGCTGCAAAATGGCATCGATTTGTTAGTGCATATTTTTGCATATTTTATTGATAATGCATATTTTGTTATATTTTACTTCAAAATGCATATTTATATGCATATTATGCCAATTTTTAATAAAAATATAATTTTTTGTCATTAATGGGCAATACATTATTTCGACAACAATTTTTTTTGTCGAATTTATTATAGAAATAGCAGTAGATAACATTTACTAACTAACTTCTTTCGACATCGAGAAATTGGCATTAAGTTCTTCATTTCTTTAACAGTAATTGAAAATTATCATTTCAAAACATTTTTCTTCAAAAAAGTTTAGTTTTTTTAAGTATCAAAAATTCATTAAATGTATCGAAAAACATTCATATTTGTTTTAATTGCAAATTCGATTTATAAGAGATTTCGTTATCGAAAGATTCACATACACAGTTACCGCTCCAGACAGTTATTTCTACGAGACTTTCGTAAACTAGTGATTTTGGATAACTTAGAGACACTATAGATTACATAGAGACACTTAAGTGATAATTGTCTTTATGCTAGATTCCATGGGATGTATAAAGTAACCAATTGACTTCTCTGTGCATTACAAATAGCACGTCAAATGACCCAAAATATATAAATTGGAGTCAGCCAAGTGATCAGATATTATTTCCCTCTATAAGGGATACATTTACTAATTGCTTAATTGCTTGGTTATTACGAGATAAAAATTAAGGTTGGATGCTACTTTACAGCACGATCAAAATAGAGAAGCTCTAAAGATTATGGCTTTAAACAAGTATTCATACCAAGATATTACAATTAATATATCGTCCATCGTTTTTTCAGAAGAAAAATTATTTTAAAAATAGTTTTAGAACTTTAATTGTTTAATTCCTGTTATAATTTAAAGAGCTCTAACTGCTGCCAACAGTGTTGTGTATTTTTTTGGACATTTCGAATTCCATACTTAATTATTTTATGTTTCTGCACAAAAATATAAGTGCATATTTTTTTAATTTTAAGGTCATATTTTGATTTTTTTGAAGCATATTTTAGGCGCATATTTTCCAATAATAAATGCATGAAAATCCGCCCCCTAGTCATGACTAATACGGTTATGCTTCAGTCTGCCTGACTCTTAGAGACTATGAATCTCTGATATTCATTCGATTCATATAGCAAGGTAGCGACATATGTCTAGAATCATATATAGAATGGCCTGAGGATGGAAACTAAAGGCCATGTACCTCGTACAGTATGACTTAAAAATGCGGGATTTACATAAATGACAAAAGCAGTTATAATATTTACTTTCCAAAATATTACCAATCGATGATTCCTTTCTAATATTCCCTAGAAATGTTCCCATGATTTCTTTTTTGGCCTTCGGATTTATTCTTTGAAAATGTTGAAGCTGTGACTATAGTTGATGGTTTCAGGAGATAGTTTGTAAAGAATAAAAATTCAAAAAATTCGGGGTAAAACTCGGAAATTCTTTTTTTTTTGTGAGTCCAGTCAACTGTAATAAAAAAAGCTCCCTAAAGTATACAGTACAAAATTTAGATATTTTATTTGCAAATAGAACAGGGTGGTGTGCGTTGGTTGGAGAAACTTGAAGAACTAACATTAGTAAATGCTACCGGGCGAAGCCGGGGCGGTCAACTAGTGAAATATTGAAACTAGTATTGGGCGTTTGAAAAGTTCCTTCCTCTTGTTGGTTATGAGATTACTGAGCTTTTCTTGATTCATTATATTACAACAATGTGTAAGAAGATCGAAAAACAGTATTTTTCTAGTCTATCTTTAAATGTTCACTTTAAAATCTAAAAGGTACAGTTTTTATTCCTTTAAATCTAAGTTTGCCCTTAAGAAATGGCCTTCCTTCGTTATTAGTTTCGGCATTTCTCAATCAATGCATTAATTAAAAGTGTGTTTTTTTCTCTACGATAATAAAATTATTGTTAAGAAAAAAGTTATATGCTCTTAAGCTACTTGAATGTTCATTTTTTTTTTATTTTTTTCATATAATTATAATGGTTTCTTCCCTCTACTAAGAACTTTTACATTTTATTTGTTTATTAAACTATTTAATGCTTAATTAACCAAAAAAAAAGTTGCTTTATTAGCCGTAATGGTTTGGAATAATAAGAGTAAATGAACATAAGGCGGCCAACCCCTATGGAGACTTTCATATTTTTATTTTATATTTTTGTTCGTTTACAATTGAACACTTACTAATTAATATTGCTTAACATAAACACAAATAAATAAGTATTTCTGTATGTTAGTATGTGCGTATTTAGAAGTACTTACTTATGTACAATATTCATTCTTACATTCAAACATTTACTTAAATGAAGTGCTAAGAAATTATGCCTTTAAGACTGTTTGTTTGGTGTTGTTGGTGATATAAAAAGTTGTATCGTTATGTAACTCAATTCACATAATGGAATTGAATAATTTATAATGGTGGTAAATGGTAAATGTTGTATACTTTTTCATTAGCTAGTACTAGGGTGATCCTTATATTGAACTTTATAGATTTCCGATGCTCCCAAGGTCAAAAATAGTTTTCTGTCATTTAAAAACCACATGCTGAACATTTTACTTGGGAGTTACACATGCAAGTTTTGCCTTTCAAGTTTTAATACACTCACATTTTTTTACTAATACACTCACTCTTTTAAGAATTGAAGAGATATTGCTTTAAATTTCACTTTCAAGCTAGTGTTTCAATTTTCAATCAAAAAAACAGCTGAATACATTTTTGTTTAACAATTTTTAGTAAAATTGCTTTCAAGTTGCGTGCAGCCTATGTCACAGCTTTCAATTTTTGTAAATTTTGACTAACAGTATATATATGTAAAAGACTATCAAGAAAAACTTGATCGTGTGGCTGCAGTGTTAGCAAAATCGGATAACGTTTAAGTGTGGCACATTTTATTTGAAATTTTGAATATTTGAAGAGATCTACAAAAATCATCGTTAGAGCTTTATATAATCTCTTACACTTTACGAGATATTCGCATTTGAAAACTCATATTTAATATAATTTTTTTTTCAAATAGATCCAACACTTTACCGAATTTTCAAATAAATTATTTTTAATTGAAAATAAAATATTTACTAATTCAAAAGTTATGATATTTCGAAATTGGGTTGCTTACATAAATTTTTAGTTATAAAGAAAATTTCAAGTACAATTCAAACTGAATAAAAACAAGTAAGAGAGCTATATTCTTATATACCCTTCACCAAATTATACTTTAAATTAAAAATTTTTAAATATTTTTAGATAAACAAAATTAAATTTTTTTTAATTGTTTTTCAAAATTGTTTTTTAATTTTTTTTAAAAAAAATTTTTTTCAAATTTTTTTAAAATTTTTTTTTTGGAAAAAAAAATTTATGACAAAAAAAATTTTTGATGAAAAAAAAATTCGGGTCAAAAAATATTTTACCGATTTTGACCCATTGTAGGTCCAACTTACTATAGAATTATCTACATCGTTGCAATGGACTTTAAAATATCTATCATTAGATATCCATATTGTCTATATTAATGACTTAGTAATCCATATATAGATCAAAAATAGGTCAAAAATCGAGGTTGTCCCGGTTTTTTGCTCATATCTCCGTTATTTATGGACGGATTTTGCTGATTTTAAATAGCAAACTTCTCGAAAGCATGTCTGACAGAATTATTGAAAATTTGGATCCCGAAGATATCTGGGGTCTTCAGAAAATTGATTTCAACTAACAGACGGACAGACAGACAGCAGACAGACATGGCTTAATGGACTCCGATATCTATAAGGATCCATAATATATATACTTTATAGGATCGGAAATGAAAAATGTAGAAATTACAAACGGAATGACAAACTTATATATACCTTTCTCACGAAGGTGAAGGGTATAAAAATAATCAGCTGTTTCATCGCAGTCACCTTTATAAGTGTGCCCTGGGTAACATTTTGCAAAATATTTTATAAAAGAAAAATAAGTTCAAAACTTACATATTTTACTGCGAACACAAGAGTCTTCCAAAGTAAACATATTTTTATGTAAATTTTAACTTTATGACAAAATTTCTCTAATTGCATAGCTGCTATATAAAATTTAGAACGTGTTTTGTATGTCCCAATATGTTTTGAATTATTTTGCAAATTAAATTCTTCGCTCCGTTCTTGGTAGGGCCAAAAATCTAAAAAGCCTACTTTTGTGATTTTTCAATTTTTTTCAGAATTTTGGGATTCTCAATAACAAATCTTAATTTATTGGGTGTAAGATTTCAGAATGCGGATTTTTTTTTTTAATTTTTAGCTTTTATGTTGAAACATTTGTACAATATAAATTTATTCAAAGTATTGGATTGTTAGCTATGAATGTTTCCCATCTTTCCGGCAATATATGGATTCTGAGCCAAAAGAACTGCTCATCTTTTGAGGCAATGAACGAATCAAGCCAATTTTGGGTACTCTGTTCCAAAGTGAAGCGTATACCAGAGAGAGCGTTCTAAATCGATTGAAACAAATAGTCGCCAGACGGGTCACGGTCTGGACTATAAATCGGTTGAAGCAAAACTTTCCAACAACTTCATTCTAAATATTTTTTTAACAGGCCTAGCGTTGTCTTGTTGAAATGCCTGGCCACATATTCTGGTCGTTTTTCGGCCGATGCTCGCTTCAAACGAATCAGTTGCGTCCAGTGATGGTCTGGTCAGTTTTTAGTAGCTCAATTTCAGTTGTTAGTTTGCTCCCACCAAATACAGAGCATTTCCTTAGCGCCATGGATATTTGTTTTTTTGTCGATGCGGTTAGTTGGCTGGGCTACACATATGATCTCTTATGCATCGGCTTATCGTAAAGGATCCATTTTTCATTGCAAGTAATGATTTTGTTCAAAAATTAATCATTTCTTGCGGTCAGACATAATTTCTTATTTCAAGATCTCTCGGCTTCTATTCGTATGGATCTCTCGTCTTCAATTCGGATGCTACCAAACGTTTTGAAATTGCTGCTAAAGTAGCTTCGAATGATTTTGCAAGCTCTTGTTGTGTCTGACAACAATACTCATGGAGTAATATCTCTAATTCTTGGTCTCTTTTGGCTGGCCTAGGTGATCTTTGTTTTCCGTGTCAAAATCACCACTTCTGATCGCAGATACCATCTCTCGCTCGTTGAAACCGATGGAACACATTCACCATAAGTTTGGTGAGCTATCGGTGTGCTTCAGCCGTACTTTTTTCACACTAAACAGGTAAGTCATATAACGATTCGTTGGTACAAAATTCAACATTTTCGAAGCAAAAAAAAACTAAGTCGGAATAAATGACAGATATGTTCCCTTCAAAATGACATATAAGTTATTAAAAACAAAAACCGCATTCAAAAGATAGAGTGATGCACCCAAAAGTTTGTTGGTCACAGGGTTAATTTCCAAAAGATTTATTTTACTGTATTTTTCATTAAAATAAATAATTCTACATACATATTTCAGTAAAACAATGAAGTTAATAAATTTTTTTCATACATATAAATAGTAAGATTTGCTTATATCTGATCTGTGAGCTCGATTCGCATCCACCAGGCACATTTTGAAACCTAAAAAAAATCTAATCTAATGTACATCTTATCTTTATCACATTTCATGTATTGTCTTGAACAATTTTGACCCCAGATGTAAAAGGGTTAATAATGTCCTACAAATTTAAAATCGTAAATAACTAACTTAAAGAAACAATCTGACATTAAATATTAGAAACTCGTTTTCTGAAGTTGTTTTTAAGAAATATTTTTTTATATTTTTTAATTATCTCGAAATCATAAAATTTCAAATCGGTCCCCACAATAACTTATAGTAGTTACTACCGCTAAAATTTCCACATTAAATCCTTATATATCATTTGTTAATTTTTGGAAATTTCGTTTAAAATTTTTTTTGAAAATCTATAAATAAAATTCAACATTTATTATACCCTACACCACCATAGTCGGGAGGGTATAATGCGTTTTTGCAGATGTTTGTAACGCCCAAAAATATTAGTCTAACACCCACCTTAAAGTATACCGATCGACTTAGAATCACTTTCTGAGTCGATTAAACGATGTCCGTCTGGTCGGCTGACTGGCTGTCCATGTAAACCTTGTGAGCAGAGTACACGTCGCACTTTTGAAGATATTTCTATCAAATTTGGTATATATTATTTTTTCGGCTCAAGAACCAAGCCTATTGAAACTGGCTGAAATCGGTCCATTATTTCACCTAGCCCCCATACAAATGTCCTCCCGAAATTGGACTTTATCGGTCATAAATGTTTAATTTATATATGTGTCTCCACAAATTCCGCTCCAAATAAGTTTTATATACACAAAATTCATATCACCAAATTTTGTTACGATCGGTCCATAATTAGTCATAGCTCCCATATAGACCCGCTTCCGAAAATCACTTTAACGTGCATGAATCGCTTAAAAATGTTGGTATACACACAAAATTTAACTTAATTAACTTTCATATAGACATAAATCACACGACTTAATTTCATGGTGATCGGTCCATAATTGGTCATAGCTCTCATATAAGGCCCACTTCCGAAAATCACTCAAAAATATAAATTATTGAAATTTTAAAAGAAACATTTTTTTGCTCTTTTTCTTAGTGTAGGGTATTATATTGTTTCTTACTTGTTTTTAATTGTAGTTTTTTAATTTTTAAAATATTGCAGCTTTGAGCCAAAACTCGAAACTTTTAATGTTATCAAATTTTGTTCAAGGTTTCAGCATTTGGTTCTTAAAGAGTTTAGATCCATTTTGAGCATGGAAAATCATAAAAGTGACAAATAAGGTCCACCCTAGTGGATACTCTACATTAAGCTTTTGTATTTCTAACATAATATGTTTATGATATGGAAAAACAAAAGTTCTAATATGGAAGAAATCTATCTGTTTTGTATTTAACACCTGTGTAGAGTAATACAAAATTCGTGAACATCTGATCAATTTAATATTAATCATATTTGTTTGATATTGTTCCAATTTTTTAGAAAACAGTTAATTACGCTTATTGGTAGCTGAGTGTTGAAAAGGAACTAAAGTTACTAAAGGGTCTTGGAAAGTGTTTTTCCACATTCAGCGTGTGTTTCTGTAATCGTAGTTAATACTTGAGACACCAGCACAGCCCCTCTCTTTACTTACATAAGTAGTTGTGTTTTTTAAACTTTTTCTGTTCTGTTATAAAAAAACATGATTTTTTTATATCTTGTTTAAACCAAAAAAACAAAAAAATATTTATTTCTCTTTTAGTTTACAAGAAAACTGTGTAAAACAGTTAATAAATTATCCTTAAGGGTTTGAGTTTTGACATTCACCCAAATACTCCTGGTATTTTATATCTTGTATCAGTATAAAACACACACATAGATCACTTCCCATGTGTGGCTGTGTTGTTATATCATATGTGTGTATTTTCATCTTAATATTTTTTTTATATCTCAGATTTATATCATTATAATTTGTGTGTTTATTAAGTGAAATTGTATGAGTCTGTGAGATTCTGTATGTTAATTTTTCATAACATCTGTTTAGTGGCAACAAAATGTTTTTGGTATTACACTGGCGCTTACACACACATAGATACTCACACCAATACACTCTTCTATACTTATTTACTTACACACACATGTGTAGTTTCGAAAACTGTTAATTTAGTTTTCATACATCTTTAAAAGCTCATCACAACTTTTCGTTATTGTGTGATTTTTTGTTTTTGGTGTTTTTGCTGGGGTTTTTCTGTGATTCGAAAACCAAACACTTAATGAGTTTTTCATTAACATTTACAATAAGTGTTAACTGTTGTTGTAACAAAAAAAAAACTTTGAAATTTAATCAACAAAATGTCATACAAAAATTTCATTGTGTGTTGTGTGGCAACGATTTTTGAGTTGAAATTTGTTTAATAACCAAATAGTTGGGATTAAAGTTTTTGGCAAATTAAAGATAATTTTTAAATAAACTCTTAATTTAATTACTTATATAAACAGTGTACAATTTTTAAATGATTTATATCAGAAAACTATACAATTTGACGGCTGAAAATGTTGGTCATTTAGACTGAATCATTAGATTTGCAATAAATTCGGTTATCACAGCCACAACTTTTTAAATAGGTCGGCTTAAGACAAATTGGTATTTTAACATTGAAACTTCAAAGATTAATGATATTACATGCCGATGAAATTTAACCCTTAAATGCATGATTTTTACTTTTATTTTTCTATAAAGTATCAACTATTTAGTTGATTTTTATTTATTATATTTCCTTTAGCTTTAGTTTGATTTAGAATTTCGTTAGGTGAAACTTTTCGTACTCCATTTGATTTTTCTGAATTAGAATCTGAATTAGTATCAAGCTAATATTCGTCTAAAATTAAGTGGAACTTGAATGTAGATAATTTTCAACAATATGCATTAAAGGGTTAAAAAAACAGAGACTAGAGTATAATATAATATAACTTGGGTGGATGAATTAAATATGCGAGATTTGCAGTAGATGGTGTTTCTTTTGAACGCGGTTATTGTATTTCATAACTTATGTATCATTTTGAAGTGTACATTTACGCCATTTATTCACACTAAGTTATTGAACGTCGTCATATTCGGGAAGTTTTTCTTTACTTCTATAATTTGAAAAAAAGTGCCGCTGAAGCACATTGATTGCAAACCAAAGCTTATGGTGAATGTGTTCCATCTGTTTCAACGACAGATGGTTTGTTCGGTTTAGAAGTGGTGATTTTGACATGGAAGACAAATATAGCCAAGGTCAGCCAAACAAATTTGAAGACCAAGAATTAGAGGCATTACTCCATGCTAATTTCAAAACGTTTGCAAGCATCAGTATTTATCCAAAAGCAAGCAAATTTTGCACCATACAAATGGAAGACGAGAGACCTTGAAAAACGTTTTTGCATAACCGAAATGATGTTTGAACGCTATGAAAGAAAATTAATTTTTTTAACGAATCATTACTTGAGATAAAAAATGGATACATTACGATAACTCGAAGCATAAGAGATCGTATGTGAAGCCCAGGCAACCAGTCCAATCGACACAAAAGCCAAATATCCATGGCGCAAAGGTATTTTGTTTGTATTTGGTGGGAGAACATAGGTCTTAGCTATTATGAGAAGCTGAAAGTTAGTTAATTAGTTAGTTAGTGATTTTTGAAAAAAGTCCTCGTAGCTCGACTAGGCTGAACTTATTTCAATCGAAAATTTTTTAATCTCTAGATCATGAATAGCCTGATGATAATGCAATATTATGTTCGAAATTCGAATTTAACGTCGAAAATTGTTTAAAGCTGTTTGAATAATCATGGGGAATCTTAAAAAATGCCTTTAGTTTAATTTGAGGCCAATTTCGAACTTTACAATTTTGAAAAAACAAAAATAATGTTCATGAATATTAAAGTGCAATAGTGTCAGAATATAATATATTCGAAAATATCACAAGGGCGTAGCAGAAAAGGTTTTGAGTTTCAATTTTGACGACGGACTGCACAGACCCTCAGAAGCATTACTATGGGCTTTCAAAGTAGGACACTTCAGACGTGTAATATTTGTAAGCGCCTGACAAAAATGGAGTTACTTTTCGTCGGTTCAATAATTAAAAAAACTGTTACGAATTATGAATACTACAAATTTTCACAAAAATATTGAGAAACAATGAGGCATGACGATCCTATGAATCGCAAACTGTGCAATCTGTGCATTTTTACACTCTCGCAAATGAACTGTCAAAAAATGTATAGAAATTCGTTTGCACAACTCCGATATGTTTGCTCGACAATTTAGACTCGCAAACTTGAATTTATTGTGTATTTGATAAATCAGCTGCTTTTGTTTACTTTTATTAATTTCTATATGTATATAAAAATGAAATGATCCATGTATGTAATATCATCATGTGAGAACGGCTGGAGCGATTTGGCTTATTTTTTTATACGATTCGAAATTTTCAGGAGATGGTTTGTAAACAAAAAAAATTCAAAAAATACCGAGTAAAACTCGGAAATTTTTTTTGAGTCCAGTCAACTCTAATAAAAAAGCTCCCTAAAGTATGCAGTACAAATTTTTTATATATTATTTGCAAATAAATAAGAACAGACAGGTGTATGTGGGTTGGAGAAACTTGAAGAACTAACATTAGTAAATGCTACCGAGCGAAGTCGGGGCGGTCAACTAGTAAGAAATAAAAATCAAATAAAATATAAAAATGTTGTGCTTTTGAAAATTGTGTATCTTTGGAACAGAATGATTGGATTGAATGGCATTGTGTATGGAAACATTAACCAACAGCTAGAACATAAACAAAATCTTCAAAACTACATATGTATACCATCGTTTGTTCCAAAGATTTAATTTTCATTAAACATTTCTAGAATTTAAATTTATACAATTTGAAAAACTCCTTTTTAAAGCTTTTGTTGAATTTACGTATTTTTATTTGACATTTTTATCAAATAGAGAGAAGTTTAATGTATAAACTTGCACAAAATTGAAAAGGTAGGTTCATGAAACACGTCGCGCAAATTTGCACAATTGAACAAATGAAACTAAAGCATTTAAATAAGTACCCTCAATATAACAATTTCTTATAATTCGTAGGAGTTTTTTGTTATTAATGAAATTTTTGGTAAATAAATTTTCAAAAATTATGAGTATCTCTTAAAATATTGTTAATGATATCTGGGAATATAAATTTGAACAAGAATTAGATCTATAACTAAAATATCTTAATCATAACCGTTTGACATGTGCAAATATCAGCAAAAATTCAGATCATGGTCATAAATTGTACAATATTCTTGCTCAATTTTAATGAAAAAATTAGACTAATTCTAAGTAATACAAATGGTATGTAGTATTCCTTCGATAAAGTAGTAACCACATGAAAATTAAATTGGATTTAATTGCCATTTTACCCACTTTAGAGCTGCTTATCTTATATATTTTCTTATAAAAAATATACAAATGTAAGTAATGGATTTTTTATATCAAATTCGGTAGCTACTAATAAATTACTCTTTGATGTCAAGTTGATTTACTCAGAATTATTTAAAGATAAACTTTTGACATCAGATTTAAAAGTATTACTACACTTTTAAATAAATAAAAAAAAATTCGTTAAATCAATTATAATACCGGTCAGATAATTAAACAACTCACTCATTAACAATTTTAATTGAAAATTCAATTTAAATAATACCTTTAGATCTCGAATGTCTAACAAGCTGACATACAAACATATAAAAAAAGTTTATTACATTTTTGTTTTTTGTTGTTTTGTTTGTTTGTCTTTAATCTTTTTATTAAAAATACAAACAAACATTTTTATAAAAGTATGTAAGTAAGTTCGTATGAATATTAAAATATCATATTAAACGAAAATGAATTTGTATCTTGCTAAGGACTGAGATCATTTCTGTGCTTAAATTCATTAGATCTTAAACCAAAAAAAATCTCACTCTCATTTTTCAATGAACATTGTTTTCGGTTTAAAGCAGGGAAAGGCAAAACATGGGCGCCGCGTTTTTCATTTACTCTTCTCTTACGTACGTGTGCACACGCATTGTAGAGAAATAAACATCTTTTAATCAGTCTAGCTTGAGAACTCAAACAAGCAGGTTGTGTATCGTTTTTTTATCGCACAATTTAAGAATCAGCGTTGCCAGTGAAAAAAAAAATGTCCCAACTTTTAAAGATGTATGATGAACAATATGAGATTTTACATTTTTAATTGGGGAAAAGAGACGAAAGTTTACTGGCAACACCGATTTGTGATGAGAGCGGAGAGAGTGTATAACTTATACAATCGTAAAATGCAATAGTATAGGTTGCCTTTCCCTGGTTTAAAGCAACTAAAACTCTCGTGATATGAAAGCTCAAACGGGACTTAGTGATCCTGTTCAGTGCGTTAGCACACGACAGAATAAGTGAGAACAAGAGCAAGAGCAACAAAAACAAGTAAGAAAGTATGTTCGTCAAGCCCGACCATGTAATACCCTACACTAAGTAAATGAGCAAAATCATTTTTCTTTTAAAATTTCAATAATTTATTTTCGTGAATGAATTTCGGAAGAGTGCTGATGATGGGAGCTATGACTAATTATGGACCGATCGCCATGAAATTATATCGTGTTATTTATGTCTATATGAAAGTTATTCGTGTTTACTTTTATGTGTATACCAACATTTTTAAGAGATTTATGCTCGTTAAAGCGATTTTCGGAAATGGGCCTCATATGGGAGCTATGACTAATTATGAACCGATCGTCATGAAATTTGGCTGTGTTAGTTATGTCTATATGAAAGTTATTTTTGTTGAATTTTATGTATATACCAACACTTTTAAGAGATTTATACCCTTTAAAGATATTTTCGGAAATGGGCCTTATATGGGAGCTATGACCAATTATGGACCGATCACCATGAAATTATGTCGTGTCATTCGTGTCTATATTGAAATTATTTATGTTGAATTTTTTGTGAATACAAATATTTTTAGGTGATTTATGCACGTTAAAGTGATTTTCGGATGCGGGTCTTATATGGGAGCTTTGACTAATTATGCACCGATCATAATAAAATTTGGTGACATGAATTTTGTATATATGAAACTTATTTGGAGCAAAATTTATGTAGATACCTATATAAATTAAACATTTATGACCGATCAAGTCCAATTTCGGGAGGACATTTGTATGTCAGTTTCAATTTAATCCAAATATCTTCAAAATTGCGACCTGTACTCTGCGCACAATGTTTACATGGACAGCCAGCCGACCAGCCGACCAGCCAGCCAGACGGACGGACATCGTTTAATCGACTCAGAAAGTGATTCTAAGGTGGGTGTTAGACTAATATTTTGGGGCGTTACAAACGTTACAAACTCATTATACCCTCCCCATTATGGTGGTATAGGGTATAATTACGGTGTCTTAATATTGCCGATGACTTATCTAGAACTAAGTGCTTTGTTTTTTTACAATAAAATCTTTATCTATTATAATTTATAGTAAAATTACATGCCCCAATTTAAATGACATTTGTCCTTATGTCTACATGAAAAATACCAGAACAAATATAGATATAGACGGCGGCGCCACTTTTCAGCCAACGTAAATTGCACAAGTACAAAATTAAAATAAAATAAAATGAATGAAAATTAAAATGTAAATGAAATAAAGAAAGAAAGAAGAAAAAAAAAAGATTTTAAACAGCAACAAAAACAAAAAAATCAGACTTCTTTCGTTCATTTTGCATAAATTACACTGGCATTACAACTTGTTGCCTCAGCAAATGAGCATAAATTAAATCAAATAATAGTAAAGAGCAACAACAAAAATGAATAAAATAATTTATATGAACAAAACAAGACTTATTTACACATCCAAACGCACATACATATATAGATAGACAAATCCATATATAAACCTGATTGTAGATGAAATACACTTCTTACTTATAAGCGCAAATAAATGTTCATTTTGAATTTGACAATAGGTTGTGTGTAAATGACAGTAAGTAGAGTAAAATACCTATTGAAAAAATGTACTTAGCATACATACTTACTTATTTGGAGAAGATAATATTTTCACATTGACGTGTACACAAACAAATACTATACTTACAGTGGTAATATGTACCATCACCCAGCGGGAAAATATGCAGTAAATAGGCCTTCCTATATGCCTTATTCTACACATACAAGGACACCCACACGCAATGCAAAATCGTTACACAGCATGTCATTGGGAGCCAAAGTCGTGCATAGTCGCTTCTGTTAGAGCGCTGAGAGAAGGCCTATATAAGAAGGCATATTAGAAGATTTTCCGCTGAAGGCCTGAAAGCAAACTACTTACAGATCATTTTGTGTGACAAGGAAAAGTTGAATGAATATCTCACAATTTAAAAGGCCTACAAACTGAAAACCTAGCATTTTGGCCAGCTGTGCCCCTTAAACACACATGTAAATTAGGATGCCCCCAAAATGTTATCAGTGTTCGTTGTTTATCAATTTCAATAAATTTTACTAGTTTTATAAAAATAAAATAAAAGAAAGAACAAGACATTTTATTATGGTTTCAAATCAACTATAATATTGTAATTGTATTGTACCATATTGTAATTCCATTCCTTTGTTGTGGCAAGATCATATTATGGTTTATTATTGTTATACCTATGATATGAAAATACCATATTATGATTGTAGCCACATGATCATATTATGGCTACAATTGTGATCATAATTTGAGACCAAGTACGAATCAAAGCGTATCCAGAGAGAGAGTTCCGAATCGATCAAGCCAAATAGTAGTCGGACGGGTCATGTTCTATAAAGCTGGTGAGGCAAACCTTCCAACCACTTCATTTTAAATTCTTTTTAACAGGTATTGCAACGGTTTCATGACCTTAGCGCCATGGATAATTGGCTTTTGTGCCGCTTCGGCTGATTGGCCGGGATTCACATACGATCTCTTATGCATCGGGTTACCGCAATGGATCAATTTTCGATGCAAAAATTTCAGACAAACCAAATCGTCATCCCTGCTTTTGTACACACAGAGAAAAACTATAGTTGGGCATGGTTACTGTAACCATTTCAATATTGTTACAAGTTTTTTAACTATATTATAGTCACAGTAACCATTTACATGATTGTGGCAACCATAATATGGTTAATTTACGATTCGCATGATTGTATCAACCATATATATGGTTACAGTAAACAAATATATGTATGATTGTGACAACCATTCATATGATGAAGGACTTATCATATTATGGTGCTCTCGGCTTAAGGCTTATCATAATCTGAGAACAACATATTATGATAAAATTATTCATCATAAATATGGTTGCCACAAACATATATAAGTTTACTGTAACCATATATATGGTTGATACAATCATATGAATTGTAAATTAATCATACTATGGTTGCCACTATCATGTAAATGGTTACTGTGACTATAATATTGTTAAAAATCTTGTAACACTATTTAAATGGTTACAGTAACCATGCCCAATTATATTTTTTCTCTGCGTGTATGAATCCTGCTGCCCGCAAATGTGTTGAAATTGCTGCTTGAGTAACTCCCAATGATTTTGCAACTTCTTGTTGAGTTTGACAACAATCTTCTTTAATCCCGGCTAGCCTTGGCGATCATTGTCTTCCATGTCAAAATCACCACTTCTGAACCGAACAATCCATCTCTCTTGTGTTGAATCCGATGGAACAAAATGCAACATCTTTTAAGTGGGAATAAATGTCAGATATGTACCCTTCAAAATAACATATGTATAAGTTAGTAGGCGTTGAAAAGCTACGCCTTCTATTGTAAATGCCGCATTTTTAAGTCATTCCCACAATATAAAATATGAACCAATATATTGTTGCAGAAAATACGTTATTTATTATTGAAATAAAATATATTTTACCATAAAGCCACCTGCCATGAATATTTATGACTGCTTGACCATTACATAGTTGCCGTAATCATGTATTTTCTCTGCATACAATTTCTTCATACTGAATCAAGTTGGATATGTAAAAAGTCCCTAGAACATATAAGTTTGTCATTCCGTTTGTAATTTCTAGATTTTTCATTTGCGATCCCAAACATTTTTTCAAATAATTATAAATATTTTTAGGCAAACAAAAATTTTTTTTAATTGTTTAAAATTTTTTAAAATTTTTTCAAAATAAATTTTTAAAATTTTTATTTTTTCTTATTTACATGTTCGATAAATAAAAAAAAAATTTGACTTGCGGCACCTTCAATTAGAAGTAATATAAAGATTCGAAAAACCACAGGACATTAGTTATATTTTATTTTGGACAACTTTTTTTGTATTCACTTTCGTAGGATATTCCTAATGTACATAAATTATATACTAGCAACAAAAAGCCCAATAATCTCAACATTATTTCAACATTCCTGCCAAAATACATTAAAAGTAAAACGATATTATTGTTCTGTTTTCACCTTTTTGGGTGTTTCGCCTTCACTTGTTATCACCCACATGTTCGATACCCAATCGAAATGTTTCCTAATTTCCTAGTAATGTTTTCGCTTCAAATGTTGAAATTTACAGTAGAGCAGTGATTTATTTGATAATATATGTATGTATTGCAATTGGAATTGGAAAAATAATTATTTTCAGATCCTAAACAAATGTTTGTGCTCATTAAAAAGCTCACAGTTAGGTTAGGCTACTGATCTTAAGCTTAACCCTCTAAGCCGCAAACTTTAAAAAGCTAAAAAAAAGTTGTCGAATAATTTTATTTAGGGTAATTATGACCCAATAAACTCAGAACATCAGAAAATAATTTGCAAATAAAGTTTATGAGCCAGGTGCAAAAAGGTGAAGAGTCGCTCAGGGCATTATTGCCGGTTTAGGTGTAAAAAACTATAATTATGATACGATTTTATTGAAAAACTAATGAATAAGAACTAATAAAAAATATTTCGAATTGATCGGGCTACTAAAAGTTAGTAAAACTTTGATTTAAAAAAAAACCACACAAAATTTCACATGTTAAAATTATGACATCCCTCACAAAACAGCTGACAGTACAAAAACTAAAAGTCATAATGCATCTCAACCATCGAGGGAAATGTTAAAAAATCTGTAACCAAAGTCGCAGCTAAATTTAAAAAAAAAACAAGTAAGAAAGTATGGTCGGTCAAGCCCGACCATATAATACTCTACACTAAGTAAGAGAGCAAAAACATTTTTCTTTTAAAATTTCAATAATTTATAGTGGGCCTTATATGGGAGCTATGACCTATGACTATTATGGACCGATCACCATGAAATTAGGTCGTGTGATTTATGTCTATATGAAAGTTAACTATGTTGAATTTTGTGTGTATACCAACATTTTTAAGCGATTTATGCACGTTAAAGCGATTTTCGGAAACGGGTCTATATGGGAGCTATGACTAATTATGGACCGATCGTAACAAAATTTGGTGACATGAATTTTGTATATATAAAATTTATTTGGAGCGAAATTTGTGGAGATACATGTATAATTTAAACATTTATGACCGATAAAGTCCAATTTCGGAAGGACATTTGTATGGGGGCTAGGTGAAATAATGGACCGATTTCAGCCAGTTTCAATAGGCTTGGTCCTTGGGACGAAAAAATAATATGTACCAAATTTGATCGAAATATCTTCAAAATTGCGACCTGTACTCTGCGCATAAGGTTTACATGGACAGCAAGCCAGCCGACCGGTCAGCCAGACGGACGGACAGACATCGTTTAATCGACTCAGAAAGTGATTCTAAGTCGACCGATATACTTTAAGGTGGGTGTTAGACCAATATTTTTGGGCGTTACAAACATCTGCACAAACGCATTATACCCTCCCCACTATGGTAGTGTAGGGTATAATTATAATTACTTTATCAGATAATTGGTGTTTTGTAATGCATGCCTTGAGGCATTCTTGCGGGTTAGAGTGTTAAGTCAATTATTTTTAATAACAATTGCATAATACTTCGTCATATTCTAACAATAATGTTAAAATGTTTATAGATTTAACATTTGAAATTGTTTTATTATAATTAAGCGATAACATTGGTGTATAATAAATATCCAGATTTTTCTCCCCGAAATCCAAGTTACTTCTCAAAAACATGAATGGATATTACTGCACGAACCATCTTAGATATTAAATTTTCCTTAAAATATAATACATATAATGATAATTTAAAAGAGATTTTAATTCAGCATATTGCTACTCATTTTAGTAAAAGTAAAGTTTTCTTTTCCAATAATTCTTTAAATTATTTTACATAAATTTCCCGTTGTATACTGATTATTAAAAAAAAATATTTGAAAATGTAAAAGTGTTTGTGTCAGATATCTAATAAAACCACACTCATTTAAAATCCATTAAAGTTTTGCACAACTACGACGTTTCCATTTGCCTCCCCTTCCAAATAAATAGAAAAGTGAAAAACAAACAAAAACCTAAAATCGTAAAAGAAATAAAAGTAAAAACTGGGAAATAATTTCTGTTTTTTTTTTGGAAAAGTGCTAGCAAAACTATTTGAATTTGAATGATTTATGCATTTATCATCATCGGAAATAGTTATAATGGATATACTGCATAAAAAAGCCACAAAAATGTGAACAAAAAATATCTAAATTTCTAATAGTCATAAAATTTATGTGTAGAAATGATACAACAAGAAATGAACTAACGAACATAGAACAAATCATTAAAATATAAATGGAGAATTGAGTGCTTGTATTAAAAGTTTCAATAAATGTACGACGAGTTCACAAAATTTATGATAAAATGAAATGAATACGATTAGTATACTCAAGTAAAAGGCAGGATATGTATATGTACACACAGAAAACAGATTCGTTGGCAATCGAATGATTCGGTTGCACACATAGAATTTTTCTTGGTTCTATCAACACAAAGTCAGTTGATAAAGAAGAATTTCGGTTGAAGCAATCAAACGTTTGTTACTTCTTTTAAAATCTTGCAGCCACAACTGTAAAATTGGTTCACCAAGGCAGCATCTTTCGATTGGCAACAAACCTGGTTCCTATTATGAATCAGTTTTCTCTGTGTATGAATTTATGTGAATCCCACTACATATTACTCATACTACTTACTACAATATGAAATAAGTTTGACTTCGCAGAGTAGACAGACAGACATACGTGTAATAAAATGCGACAGACATAAACTTAACGGAAGGATAACTAAAGTTATCATCTTGTCGGGCTGTCAGTCATGCTGTATGCTTTCTGTTATTACTGCTCTGTGAGTGTCACTGTCACTTTCTACAGTTAACTTCTCTTTAAGTCTGGCTGTCTCTTTTTACTTGTTTTTTTTTATTGTATATTGTTCCTTAGTTTTTGTTATTCTTTTCTAAAATAACTCAAGAAAATCATTTTAATTGAAAATGACACTTAAAAGTGTTTTGTAACTTTTTCTTTTCTCCATACATACAAACATTTAATTTTTATGTGCTCTTTTTTATATTTTATTTATCTTTTCGTTTATGTTTTCATTCTAGGTATGCATGTGCTGGAGTTTTTCTTTTATTAAACACTGTCAGAGATTTTATTAAGGACTTTGATTATTGATGCTTCAAATTAAGGTAAATGTTTCATGTTTGATTTCTGCTTCTACTTTCTGTTCTTGAGCTATCAAAATTATCTTATTCATTTACTACTAAAAAATATAAAAAAACTTATCATTGCAATTCTGTACCAAAAACTCAAATCGCAAATGTTTTCTGTAGGAAAAAGATAGCTACGATTTTCTATAGGAAATGGTCACTAGCATTATCTATAGAAACTGATCGCTAGACAATTTGCTATAAAAACTAAAATAAATAAAACTAACTGTTCGCCAAAATTTGCAATAGAAAATTAATTGGTCGATTAAACTTGGTATAGAAAACTAACTGATCGCTACAGTTTTCTATAGAAAACCAACTGATCGCAAGAATTTGCTAAAGAAAATCAACAGATCGGTACATATCGAGCCCTTAGCGCCAAAATAGCGACATTTTATAAATTCTTTTTTTATTGTAAAAATTAAAATTTTATGGACCGACTGATGTTTTAGCGTTCTCAGAATATCAAAATTGTTAATAACATCAAAATTATAGGGGGTAAGATTTTATCGTAAGTCAATGTCTACATTTTACAGCAAACGAATTTTATCGTAAGCGACACATAGTCGTATAGAAAAAAAGAGGGAAATAAATTTGTAACTTCTAAATGGTTAGATTGATTGGACCGAAATTTCACATGAGCAAAGAAGAAGTGTTCTCGAGTTTAAGTTCTGAACGTGGACCTCATGGGCCCACCAGGGCCGCGACCAAGGGTCCTCAAAATAGGACACCTCGGGTATATTACATTTTTAAAATGATTCTATTTCTTCGTTTGAGTACCGATTTCAAAAGAATTACACACATAAAATCTTTTCATCGAGTGCTACAATAAACCTAGTCGTAGCTATCAATTGTCTCTTATAGCTTAGGAGATATTCGCATTTGAAAATTAAATTTTCAACATTTTTAACCAACCTATTTTTTTGATAACTGCGTATCCTAATATTTTCCGATTTTCTCCAGTTTCCTTCATTGGACTAACAACATACGTATGTGTCAAATAATAAAAGAACTGTTTAAAAATAATGACTAAGTCCAAAGTTATTATTAATTTTTCGTTAATTTTTTTTGGAAAAAATAACTTTTTTCCTTATTAAGTTATCGCAAAAAATTTCTAAGAGGATGTATAAGGAATTTATACTTTCTGAAAGCTGAGTTTTCATAAAATATTTTAAATAAAAAAAAGATTAAAAAATTTTGTTACCGAGGGGACCAGGTCGATTCAAAAAACAACTATTTTTTATGTAAAATTAAACTTTAGGGCAAAAATTCTCAAATCGCATATTCGATATCAAAATATAATAACCGATTTTAAATGGCCCAATATGCTTTTAATTATTTTGTATAGGATTCCGATAACTCCGACCCTGGTATGAACATTATAGCCAAAAAACTACAAATTTCCATTTTTGGGATTTTTCAACACTTTTTTGGGAATTGCGGGATTGCTGATTATAAATTTCAAAATTCGTTTTTATTTTTCCATTTTAAATACAAAATTTTACATAACTGTGCAATTTCATTAAAAACTATTCATAAATAAATATTTTATTGCAATTCGAAAAATTTGTGTCTATGCAAAAATTCAATAAAAAATATTTTTTGTCATATTTTTCAATAAAGTATTCCATGAATTTTTAATTGTCAAAAGATATAAATATTTTTGAAAAATAGACAAATAGCTTGAACGAAATTATAATATATCGCATCATAAAATTTGTAATTCTATGTATAAATTTCAAAACAATCGAAAAAACCTTCTCCTGTGAAATTTGTGTTTTGTCGCTTACAATAATTTGGCGCTAAGGGCTCGATATGTAAGTTTTGTGTATAAAACTATATAAAACTGATCGTTACAATTTTCTATAGTAAACAAACTGATCACTAAGGTTTTCTGTAGACACTGATTGCTAGAATTTCCTATAAACACTAAAATTTGCTATAGAAACTGATCGCTACAAATTTCTATAGAAACTGATCGCTACAAATTTCTACAGAAACTGATCGCAACAATTTTCTGTAGAAAACTGATCGCAACAATTTTCTGTAGAAAACTGATCGCAACAATTTTCTGTAGAAAGCTGATGGCAACAATTTTCTGTAGAAAACTGATCGCAACAATTTTCTGTAGAAAGCTGATGGCAACAATTATCAATCGAAAACTGATCGCCACAAATTTCTATAGAAAACTGACCGCCACAAATTTCTATAGAAAACTGATCGTCGCAACAATTTTCTATAGAAAACTGATCGCACAACAATTTTATATAGAAAATTGATCGTCGCAACAATTTTCTATAGAAAATTGATCGTCGCAACAATTTTCTATAGAAAATTGATTGTCGCAACAATTTTCTATAGAAAATTGATCGTCGCAACAATTTTCTATAGAAAACTGATCACAAGAATTTTCTTTAGAAAATTTATCGTCGCAACAATTTTTTTTGAAAACTGATCACAAGAATTTTCTTTAGAAAATTTATCGTCGCAACAATTTTTTTTGAAAACTGATCGGCGCAACAATTTTCTATAGAAAACTGATCGCAACAATTTGATATAGAAAACAAGTCGCAAGAATTTTCTATATATCACTGATCGGTAGAACTATCTAAAGAATACTGATCGCGGGAATTGTCTGAAAAAAACTGATCACCAAAATTTTCAATATAGTAGTTTTCTATAGAATTGTAGCTGATCGCCGCAGATTTATATAGAACTATAACTGACCCAATCATTTCTATAGAATTGCAAATGATTCCTATAAAAAATATATCACAATTGATAAGTTCATCACAGCTTTTCTTTTAGAACTTGGTTTGTTTGATGAATTTTATCATTACCCAAATAATGCGCAATATAAAACCTTCTGTTAAACTACTACTGCCAAATAAGGATAGAAAAAGCAAAGCTACAAAAGCAGACTGACTATAAAAGTGAAGAAATATGTGTGAGGGCAAGTAAATGCCAAGCAAACATGTAGATTTGAACTCCAATCAAGAGACTTTCTTAAACATTTGAAAATGATTTTTAGAATATAAGTGTTATCAACAAAAATCTTAAAATTAAAGTGACGATTTTGAATTTGTGTTTGCTGGGTGTATTCGGTATTTATTATATGTTAGTATTTGTACTCGTATAATAAAAAGGAAACTAAAGGAAATGTTTATTCATTCACTGGCAATATGAACCCATAAACTTTTTACTTCCAATATTCATAGTTCGTAACTAGTTGTAGTGGAAATAGTAACAGGAACAGTAATATTAGCATGTAAGACGAAGAACACAAGGAGGAAGCTAAAGAAAAACTAAATGTAAAAGCAGTAAATATTTTAATGTAAAGCTTAGACAGTTGGCAAAAATAAGGAAGAAGAAAGTTCATTTTGACATACATATATACATATATATATGAACGAGTGTGTTTGTCCGTCACATACATACATATGTATGTATTTATAATAAGAATAAAAAACTTATTTTATAATAAAATGACGATGAATGTTCTTTTTTAAACAGAAATAGGAAGATATGTTTATATAAAAACTGCGTGTAGTCAAACTAGAGCACGTATTAAAAATATTAAATATTTCAAACAATCACATAGTAAGACTAAGTTATGAATTAGGGATATGTAAATCGATTGTTCGAATAATCGAGTTTTTTTCTGAAAGTCGACTATTCAAAAATTCAAAAATGTCGACTTTTTAAAAAACGAAAAAAGTCAAAAGATCGACTTTTTCTGTCAACTATAGAACACTATTATAGCATTTTCAGAGAGTATTAATAAAGTTTGATTTCTATAAATCTAATGAAAAATTATCATTTAAAGGAAAATAGTAATAGAGTTTTTTTGCAATAGTTTCACTTACCCCAGTCTTCATATCATGCATCATACAAACTTACACAAAGTGAAACTCAATAGGTATAATTTCTGTTCTAGTGTTTGTATTTCTATGATAAATTTTGTAATAATATGCATGAAAATCTAATAAAAGTGAAAAAATTGCAAAATTCTAGTAGTAAGTAGTGCAGCTTTTGTTACTTTCGCAACTAGTTAGCAGAGTTAAGCATACAAGTATAACTATGACTCTACAACTACTACTTCGGCTACTTTAATATTTAATGTATAAATGTATCTGTGTGCTTGTGTCTGAATGTGTCTTTGCATTTATTAGTATGTATGTATGTAGTTGTAACTAAAATGGCAAAAGAAAGTTCATGAAAGCACCGGAAACCGGAAGCAACCAATAATTCAAATGAATTTCAAATCAAATCATTACAAAACAAAAGTCCACCAGCAGCAAATACCAGCGAGACCGAAAGAGAGCAGCCAACTTTACAACTATATCTATATACATATGTATGTATGTATAACTTACTTATATACAAATTACCATGACATTTTAAATTTGTTCTGCTTTTTTTTTAGTTTTTACCTTTCTCAAAAACTGAGACAGGGAAATTTGTTAGACTACATTTTGTTTGTATACATTAACTCAGTACATATTATGATAATGGCCATTTACTTCATTGAATTTGATATTGTTTTTTGTACATATTTGTTAAACTTAATATCTAACAAATGTCAATTACTAAATCGGCCAGTCAGTTGTTTACTAAATGTTTGAAAATTGCATTAAAATATAAATTAGAGAAATGTTTTCTAAAATTAAGATTCATCAAAACAGTTGGTTATTTTTAATAAATTTTTAATAAATCTGGTTAGAATAAACACGCATGAATTGAATCTAATCTATTGATGAGAGAGAAGAACTGAATTAAATAATATTAAAGTTGTTCGAACACAATTGAATTTTGCAGTTATTTTTCACTTTTTTTGGATTTTCAATGCTTCCAAGGCCTAGAAATGTTCTACGTTATGTAAAAATCAAATGGTGAACATTTTTAGAAAAATCGGATGAAGTTTAGAGGTTAAATTTTCCAATTTTGGGTCAACAACAGCAACATTATCAAAAAATTTTATGTTAATTAAAAAAAAATCCTGACATCGATCACTTTTATATCAAAAAAAAACTAATTTTTAGCTTTTATTTGAATCACTTGTGCAATATAAATTTAATCAATGTAGTGGTCATTTTAAGCTATGACCTTTTCCCATCGTTCTGGCAACATATGGATTCAGAGCCAAAAGAACTGCTCATCTTTTGAGGACAAGAACGAATAAAGTCAATTTCGGATACTCTATTCCAGAGTGAAGTGTATCCCAGAGAGAGCGTTCTTAATCTATCGAAACAAATAGTATTGGAACACGGCAAGTTCTGGACTATAAGGCAAGTAAGGTAGATCTTCTTAACCACTTCATTCTAAATAGTTTTTAACAGGTATTCCATAATGTGGGCGAGCGTTGTCATAATGGAATATTACGATTTCATGTCTGGCCACATATTCTGGGCATTTTTCGGTCAATGTTCGCTTTAAACGAATCAGTTGCATTCGGTTCGGGTTCCCTGTGCTGGTCTGTTCAGATTTCAGCAGCTCATAATAGATAGTAAATCCCACCAAATACAGAGAGTTACCTTAACACCATGGATATTTGGCTTTGATGTAGATTTGGCTGGTTTGCCCGGCTTCATTTACGATCTCTTACGTTTCGGATTATCGTAATGGATCCATTATTCATCGATAGTAATGATTCGGTGCAAAAATGAGTTTCTTTTATAGCATTTCAAACTTACAAAATCGTCTTTCAAGGTCTCTCGGCTTCAATACGTATGGTACGCACTTTCCTTGTTTTTGGATGCTTGGAATCGCTGCTTGAGTAGCTCCCAATGATTTTGAAATCTCTTGTTGAATTTTAAAACAATAGTAATGCCTATAATGCTAGCTCTTCAAAAATTTTTGGCTGGACTGGTTCATCTTTGTCTTCCGTGTCAAAATCAACACTTCTGAACATCACAAACCATCTGTCGCACGTTGAAACCTATGGAACACATCCACCGTAAGATTTGGTGAACAATGAGTGTGCTTCATTGGCACTTTTTTCAAATTAAAGAAGTAAATCAAAACTTCCCGTAGACGACGATTCGTTGGTACAAATTTCAACATTTTCGAAGCAAAAAATAACTTTGTTGTCTCCTTGGACCGCTCTGGTCTTGAAACAATGCCAGAGATCTGCGTTTTACTGCTACGAAATCTAAACACCGACACTTTATCAGCTTATGTAATTTCATTAGATTTTCGGCAATTTCTCGATTTAGAGTCAGACTCCGACTGGAAACTTGGTCTTTGATGCTAAATTTCTTTGCAGAATTTTATACCTGCCCTCGAAGTTCCAGTAAGTTAAAAAAAACCTAAAAAAATCCAATTGCTAAAAATAAATTTCTTCTGCTCTTTCTAAAGATGTGTAGTCCAACAACTAACTTAGCGATCGCCAGCATTGAATTCTGACCTTACTTCTTCTTGTCCGATGTCAGCAACATATGCAGTTTATATTCCGAGATTGAGCCTTCTTCCTCATATTGTGGAATCAGACACTCTTGATGTTCTGTTCATGTGAATACAATGTGATGTCCGCTGATTTAAACACATTTTTCAAGTGTCGAATTAAGTATCCAAGTGTCTCGGTTCACTCCATCTGATCTCCTCACTATTTACACCACCTATATCCGACCGAGAATGGAATACAACTCCCAAGTATGGGCTGGTGCTTCAAAGTCTATTTTGGAGCTTCTCGACCACGTATAGGAGCGGGCGAAAATGATTATTGGTGACAGTAAGGTATCCAACTCTATTAATTCACTGGAGCACCGTCGCAATGTAGGCTGCGTTTCACTGTTCTATAGGCACTAGAAATGGTTGTTGATACCAGCAGGTATTTACGTAATACACGACCTTTGGGATCGATTGGCCAGTGGACCGCACAACACACTTTATTCATAATGTCCGTATGTGGAACAATCTTCCCACTGAAGTGTTTCTTGTCACATTCGATGTAGGAAAGTTCAAATCGAATTTCCACAAACACTACTACCACTTTCCTCCCTCCCATAACCTATTTTCTTAGTTCCAATACAATACTTTGCATGATTAGGGGTCCAAGAAGAAGAAAAAAACTGATATCCTTATTATTTGCCTAGCTTCCAGTGAAAGCGATTCTGAGTCGATGTGTATTTATTATATTTTTTATAGGGCTGAAGGGTATAATTATCATTAGATAAGGAATAAGTAACATTATATCCCATTTTGTGAATTGTCACTCAATCAGTATCATATGTATCCATACCAATTTTTGCAATTTCCCATTTTTAAAAAAGATATACTGTCGTTTTACTTTTTAATAAATAATTAAGGAGTGAGATCGAAAAATTCTTAACACACGTTTTTCATTACATTTTTTAACCCAAGTATTATTTGAATTTTTTTTTGATCAAGTTACCTTTGAAAAACATGTCAGTTATTATGTGTAATGTCAATTATATTAATTTTTTTGTTAATCTGATTAAAATGAGTGACCAGAAAAAAGTGCGTACTGAAATTATTAAATATTTTCAACAAAACCCAACTTGGTCTTACAAAAAGTTGGCCAAGCATACAAAGGTCTGCCGTCAAACTGTTTCCAATGTTATTAAACAGTACCGGGAGAACTTGTCAGTTGATAGAAAACCTGGTTCAGGTAGAAGGAATGGTCCACATGATGTTTCTAAAGCCAAAAAAATAGAACGCATTTTCAAAAGAGCTCCCAACACATCCGGTAGGAAAGCAGCACGGTTAGCTCAGTGCTCGGACTATTTGGTACGAAAAATTAAAGCTAATGCAGGTTTAAAAACATACAAGGCTCAAAAAGTTCCTGACAGGAACGCTACTAAAAATTTAGAGGCCAAAAACAGAGCACGGAAATTGAAGTCAAGTTTTATAAAAAAATATTCTTGCTGCATAATGGATGACGAAACGTATGTTCTGGCAGATTTTTCGCAACTTCCAGGTCAAAAATTTTATGTTGCTGATGCTCGAGGGAATGTTGAAGAAAAGTTTAGGACCCAAAAGCAGACAAAATTTCCCAGAAAGTTCTTGGTATGGCAAGCAATATGCAGTTGCGGCAAAAGAAGCCACTCATTTGTTACAACGGGCTCTATAAATACCGAAATTTACATCAAGGAATGTTTACAAAAAAGGCTGCTTCCATTCATAAGACTTCATAATGTGTCCACTTATTTTTGGCCTGACTTGGCATCCTGTCACTATGGCAAACAAGCCCTTGAGTGGTACAAGAACAATAATGTGGTATTTGTACCAAGAGAGGCAAATCCTCCAAACTGCCCGGAGCTAAGGCCAGTGGAGAGATATTGGGCTCTTGTTAAAAGAGAATTGAAGAGTACAAAAAAGGTGTCCAAAAGTGTGGTAGATTTTAAACGGAGATGGACTACATGTTCGAGCAAAGTGACAGAAAGCACTATAAAAACGTTAATGGAAGGGTTTCCGAAAAAGGTTCAAAATTTCATCACTAGTGATTAAAACTATAAAAATAATTTTTTTTGTAAATTGTAATAATAATTTCAATCAAATAAAAAAAAAATTAAAGCTGTAAGTTTAGTGGTTTCTTTTTTATAAACATATATGTATGTTAAGAATTTTTCGATCTCACTCCTTAATTTTCTACTTTATTTTTTCTCCTTTTTCGTTAAACATTTTAAATTTGCATTCAGTCAATCTTTAAATCGCACTTAAGCTCTTTGGCGTATAACATAAATTTGAGCTTGTTTGTTGCCATTGAGTTTAACACCACCACGTCTAGCAGGACGACGGCGATTAACAACACGACGGTTTGGTGTCCGACGACGATTGGGACCGCGACGTTGTTGCAAAGCAGCTTGAGCCACAACTTGTTGTAAAATATCAGTATCAGGAAGAGTGCCAGTTGGAACTGTACCAGTTATAACGCCACCGGTACCAGTCATATCACCGCTACCTGTTATACCACCACCGGTACCACCAGTACCACCTGTACCCAAAGTTGGTCGCAATTGTTCCAACAGATCCTGCTTATTGGTGATATATTGATTGATTTGAGAATTTCCCAGACCGCCACCCAAAAACCTCAACTCGCCACTGCTGCCATCTTTGACATATACAGCTGCCACATGTTCCTTAGGCTTCTTAGTAGAGGCTAAAATAACAAATATAATAAAATTAAAAAAAAATCCTTTGGAATATAACAAATTACACGTTGTTCACCCACCTGCCTGTGTCTGCAAGGCAATGCACGCCGTCACCACCATCAAAGCGATTAATTTAAATGCCATTATTAATAGATTTCGTTTTAGATTTTAGAAATGTAATCCAATTGCTGACATGCACTACTACTGCCACTTTACCTTAACGATGGTAATTGTGATTTAACTATTCTACCCATTAACCCATCCGCTTTTATATGATTCTTAGGGCATGATTTATTATACTTGAAATTGATTTCTATTATATTTGTTGTTTTTTTTTCATTTGGTATTATTATGATAGTATTAAATGATCAAATTATTAAAATAGAAAATGATATGCAAAAAAAAAAAAAGTGAACAACGAAAAATTATGTAGAGAATATTTAACATAAATTAAACTTTCTCATCATAACATAACTTAACTTAACGTAACTACGGGTATCACCATGGTGCAAACAAAAACACTTACTCGCATTATTCAAAATTTACTTGAATTTACATACTTTTTGTGATTACGACACACATGAATGAGTGTTGATGCTGCCGTTGCTCATTAATGCTACTGCTTGCTGTTCATTTATTTAAATTTTTCGTTGCTGCTGTTGTTTGTGCAAACTATTAAAACTATGAGTATCGAGGCAGTACTTGAATAATTAGAAAGTATTCTAGTTTTCAAATTGTTTTAAATTGCCTGGAGCTAAGAAATTTTGGTAACTCATTGCGGGCCTGCTTACATTCCAATACCTGCTTTAATTATGCGGAAATCTTGACATGTTGTTTGTCTGCGATATTTGCAAACAGGGTGTTGACACTAGTTTTGACTTATAATTAGGAACTCAAAATTGTCTCTTAGTTACAACCAAATATATTAGTGTATTAATTATTTAGAACAAGTGGCAGATTTTCATGCAGTTATTAATGGAAAATATTTAGATTCATATAAAACTGTGCAATAACACTGTGCTCGAAATTGACACTTGTGTCAATTGGGGCTCCCGGCGGGTTAAACTAATTCGTTTTTTTAGGTTATGTCTTGTTTTTGAGATATAGCGTTATTTCGAAAATGTTGGAGGTTGCACTACATATATTCGCGTAACTCAAAAACGGTTTAGTTTATTGAATAAACTAAAAAAAAACAAATTCCCCAATAAAATTTTCTTTAAGAAAAGCTTAACATGTTTTTAATCTTCACAGTAGTTTCAGAAATATAATTTTTTTTGGAAAACAAAAAATTATTTTTTGCAAAATTTCGAAACTATTTTTGTCTTTTAAAACGGCATGAAAATTTAAGCTACGCTATTAATTTCTCAAACTTTTTTTTAATATATGCAGTCGTTTTGGAAATATAATTTTTTTTTTGCAAATAAAAACATTTTTTTAGCAAAATTTCGAAATTTTTGCCTTTCAAAGGCTACGCAAAAAATAATTTTTTCTAATTTTATTGCGGAATTTCGTTTTTTTTAGTTTATTCAATAAGCTAAAGCATTTTCAAGTTACGCGAACATTAAGTGCTATTAAGGGTTAATTTTAATTTTTGTGCTGTTATCATAAATACTAGACTTCATGTTATATTTTTCTTAAGTTTCATCAAAATCGGCCCAAAAATATATAACATTTCGCTATTTTTCCATGAGAAATTCCATATATTGAAAAATTTGACCTTTCACCTTCACGATTTAAGGGTTAACGTTTTCCAATTTTAGTAAAACTTGCAGACTATATTTAGAATTACATGGACTATAATATTCTGAATAGCTTTTACTTAAAAATCATAACAGTAAGGAAATTCGGCTCATTCGCCAAAATATGGCCAAAAAATTAGTTTTTCTAGAAAATCGAAAATTTAAATTGCAGGTACGGAAAAACTATAGGAGGCATTGACATAATTTTTTCACATTTTTATTCCCTATTATGTTGGCAATAAATCCCCAAGTGATGATCAACAAATTCTGAAATTTGTTTAACAAAATTTTTAAAAATTTGAAATTGGAGTTTTGGAACTGACGTTAAAAAAAATAATTTTTTTTGGTCATACCTGTGAATAGGTTAACGGTATCCTACGAAGACAAAAACTCATATACAAGTAAATATGGATATATTTTAAGTAAAAATAAGCTCTTATTTTAATATTTCTCAAAATATGTCAATTTTGTTCCTACGTTTCTTGTTCTAGTGGCCTGAGACACGTTAATGGCCTGGCGAATTTTTAATAACTTTAACATTATTTAACCAATTTTTGTGTTTTATGTCTTATTATAACGACAATTTGGTACACTAATCGATTCTTTTAAATTAAATTGCAAAAGTAATTATTTAATGGCAAAATTTTTATAAAAACTAAAAAAATTGCATTTTTTCCCCTTGTAAATGCACCACAAAACTAAATCGCTCAAACAGTATTCGGGGGGTCATTTGTATGGGAGTTTCTAGCACTTTGAACCGTTCACAGAAAAAATTATATTTCAATTCAAACATTTATCCCATATTGAACTGGTTTCAATTATTTCATAATTAAATCAAGTATTCATTTGCTCAAAAACAAAATTTCTTGATATTTTCTATTGAATTTTGAGTTTTGAATTTGATTATTTTGACAATTGAATATACAATTTTCGTTATTGGTTGAATTGAAACACAACAAATAACAAAAATGTGTTTTCAATTACGAAAATTATCTATTCAATAATTTTTGTATTTGAAATTCAACCAATAACGAAAATTGTATATTCAATTGTCAAAATAATCAAATTCAAAACTCAAAATTCAATACATAGGGTAACATAGAGACGAGACGTAATTGTCATTAAGTGTGTTGCCAAAAACCTATCTCTGGCAACAACAAAATACATACTAGTCAATGTATTTTGTTTTTGTATCAGACATATGATTTGTTGTATTTTTGTTTGACAAATCGGAGTGTCTCGTCTCTATGTATTATTCTCTATGATTCAATAGAAAATATCAAGAAATTTTGTTTTTGAGCAAATGAATACTTGATTTAATTATAAAATAATTGAAACCAGTTCAGTATGGGATAAATGTTTGAATTGAAATATAATTTTTTCTGTGTTTGAATTACACCAAGAATTAAATACATACATAAAGTTTATTTACAGCCTATATATTGCTACTTCCCTTTTAAAATCATCAAAATCTGGAGCGTGCTGTAAATTATTGGGTGTATGACTTAAAACTTAGGCATTCACAATAGATAGCGTATCTTTTGAACGCATTTTTTGTTTTTAATAAGTTATATGTAATTTTGAAGGGATATATCTGTCATTTATTATCACTTTGTTATTGAACATTGTCGAATTTTGTTTTAGCAAAGAGTCATATGCGGGAAGTTTTGCCTTACTTTTTTAATTTGAAAAAAGTGACGCTGCAGCTCACCAAAGCTTATGGTGAATGTGTTCCATCGGTTTGTTCGGTTCATAAGTAGTGATTTTGACACGGCAGACAAATATCGCACAGACCAAAAAAATTTAAAGACCAACAATTGGAGGCATTACTCCATGAATATTGTTGTCAAACTCAACAAGAGCTTGCAATATCATTGTTAGCTAATCAAGCAGTAATTTCAAAATGTTTGCGAGCAGCAGGATTCATTAAAAAGCAGGGAAATTGGGTACCATACGAATTGAAGCCAAGATACGATTTTGCATTTGGGACAATCATCTTTCAAGGTCTCTCGGCTTCAATTCTTATAATACTCAATTCCCCTGCTTTTGGTTGAAAGAGAATTATTTTTGCTCCGAATATTACTTACGATACAAATTGATTCAATAGGATAATCCGAAGCGTAAGAGATAGTACATGAAGCCCGGGCAACCAGCCGAATCGACATCAATGGAATGTAGAAAAAAAATTCCCGATTCCCGGGAATCAAAAAAGGTCGGGAAATTAAAAACCCTAATGTGAAGTTATAAAATCTTTTATAAATCGATATTGCAATGAAAACAATGTTCTGTGTACATTTAACACTCCGTTAGTCACAATCATTTTCAATTGAGACTATGTATCAAATTGATATCAATAAAGAAAAAGCCGTGTTTGAAAATAATCTCTTCAGTTTTTATTTCGCAAACATAAAAACAATAATAAATTCAAAGTAAAATTGCAGTAAAAATATATTTTTATCAAAAAATAGCTTCAAATTTAGGGTCTTTAAAAAAATTTACAATAAAAGATGTTTGCCTGTATCAACCAGATCAGTTGCGACTAACGAAAGGTTAATGAATTTTTGCTATTAAAAAAACTCTAAACTTTTTTGAAGTTAAATATTTTGAAATGATAATTTAAAATTGCTGATAGAGAAAGAAGACCTATTGTCAGTTTCTCGGTGTCGACAACATTAAATGTTATTTCTATAACAAAATAAATAAATTTTTGAAAAAAAAAAAAAAATATAAAAGAAAATATGCAAAAATATGCTCTAACAAATATATGCCATTTTACACATTCAAGGAAAAAAAGAGAAGACTTTGATTAAATATTAATTTCTGAATACCAGTATTGAGAAGTAACTAGACTTAACTCTTTTAGAAAATTCAACATATTTTGAGAATAATAAAATACATTGAAAGCTTTAGACGATAATTTTTTACAATTTTGCATTTAAACAAACATTCAAGTTGACACTGCTGTAAAACCTCACAGTTTAATGTTATCGGCTATTTCTTTTCACTAACTCAACTACGTAAGTTTTGATGATATTATTAATTTTCTCTAATTTTGCCTTCTGGTCATGATTTAATGAACTATCTAGCGTAAAGTATTAATTTCAAATTCATTTAAAGCTCATTAACAATGCCTGCATTCATTTGAATATTGTATAAAGACATGAGACTGCAATGAAGCAGCAATGTACATTATGATTTAACAAACTTAACCAACACATTCACACCCACCACACACACTCACTCTTACTCTCTAACACCTTTCACCACCACACACAAATGTAAGGCTGAAACCACACATACCCCCCCTCCCAAAAAAAACTTAATATTTAAGAGATTTTCCACGTTTTACGGTTCATGCAACTACTGTTGCATGGCATATTTCGCCCGCAACCTTTAAAATTAAATAAATTAAAACTCCTCTCTTTCTCTCTCTACTTTAACATCATTACGATTATTTCTTTAGCCAAATAGACTTGCAACTACAGCTGGTGTAGCCCCGTAAATCAACTGTTAAATTGTTTAGAACAACAAATTGTTGTGAAAAGCAAAGTGCATTCATTTTCGTTATTCTATAAGAAGAAAGAAAAAAATCTGTAAGAAAACCAAGGTGTAGTTTTTTTGGGGAAACAAAAATTATTTAAGTGAATTTTGAAAAACCAACAATTTACTTAACCCAAAGAACAAGGAGCAAAACAAGAAAAGCTTTTTACGCATTTGGTACATGAGCTCAATTATATTAAATCTTACACACTCAGGATAGACAACGCCATGAACAGAGTCTTAAGTAGTGAGTTTAATTTTGAAATATTAAGTTAAGTTAGGAGTGTTTGAGTTTTTAAACGCAATTACCTACAACATGGAGTGATTTATGCAGACAATATATGACAACTATGAGATGGATATTGCAAGCTATTTAAGAAAAATCTTATAAACCATTAATCTGATTGAAAAAAATATATAAAGCGCTTCCTATCTTTAAATTTAAATAAAACAAAGTGTGTGCGAGCTATCATTGACATTTTTTATTCGTTTGACATGCCTACCGATGCCATTATATATGAAATATAACGTCGTCGCATCTGAAATTTCCAATTTTCCATGACTCTGGCAGATAAATCAATGTGAATTTGACAGATGGAATGGATTAGGTTGGCTTTGAGGATGGTTTGCGGCTTATTCACATAGAAAACCCAACAAGAATAAGTGAAATGGTGTAAAATTGTACAATCTCGGTGGCCAGTTCCTATCACACCCGATGGAAGGAAGGTTGGCTTTGAGCACCGCTATGGTTTGCGGCTTATTCGTATAGACTTCCAACTTAAGAAAACCCAACAAGAATAAGTAAAATTGTACAATCTCTTTGGAATCCATTATCATCCAATACAGGCCAAAATAAATTGGTAACCTATAGCGCTCCTCGTTGCCGGTGATGATCTGGCCAACGTCGAAATTTGTTCAAATTTATAGAAATTACGAACTAAAAAGCTATTTCTCAGTATATTCAAACAAGGCATTTGCTAGTGCGGGTCTATAAGTCCTTGACTTTTTGAATTTCCCATCTCTTAACTGAAATGGCAACACTGCCAGTGTCAACAGGCATCTGTCAGTTGACTCCTGTCAAAATTTGAGCAAGCTGCATTATTTACTTTGTGTTTGACATTGATAGCAAACTACCTCGTGACTTGAGGGGAAACTGGAAAAAAGTGAATTTCGTCTCCTCATTATTTTTTGTTGAAAAAATCCATCACTCACACCAAGACTAAGCTTAATAAATACTATGGGAACTCTTCACCATCATTTTCAATGGTAAAAAAGTGAAGATGCCAAACATTCTGGACGTCCATTTGAGATACAGATACAATTGAAAAAATTCACGATATGGTGTTGGCCGATCGGAGATTGAAAGTGCGAGAGATTGTGGATGTCATAGGCATCTCACATGGCTCACTGTTTAAAATTTTGAATGATCACTTGTTTCTGAGAGTTTGGTCACAATCGACCTATATCCCGATCGGGAAAATCCTGAGATTTTTTTTTTAATATCAATTTTCATACAAAAGTTTCAGTATTATTATAGATTTTTCACTGTCTTAGGGCACTGCTACACGTTCAATATATATTGACCGCGATCGCGATCCAAATCGCAGAATAACCAAATTTTTCGTGATTCATTACAATGGATCGTGATCCAAATATCACAATATACATATATTGAACGTGTAGCAGTGCCCTTAAAGTTCACAATACGGGCATAAATATGAAATATATTTTTGTCTAATTTATTTGAATTCAATGAATTAGTTTTTGTTTAGTTATACTTAAATATATTTATGAAATAAATAGTTTTCATTGTTTTTTGATGTGAAAAAAAATCCCGAAATCCCGTGATCCTGGGATTTGTAAAACCCAGTCCCGTTTGGCATCCCTAGTGGACACATGTGCAGTTCCATGGCAAAAATCCGTCCTGTTCTGTGTATTTAGCCCCGAGTGACTATTTCTTGTTTGCAAACCTTTAGAATTGGCTCGGTGGAAAGACATTTGACACCAACTATCGACCTAGACCAATTTTATTTTTTGGTAAGGATAACAAAATTGGAGAAACGTTGGACAAAGTGTATAGAGTTTAAAAACCAGTTTTTCATTCAAAAAGTCACGAATCCTCCTTCCTAATTCTATAGTTCTAGTATAACCCTGGTTATATAAAAAATATCTAAACGTCTGCTAAATTAAAATTGACTCCTTTAAGCTTCTGCCAGCACTCATCTACCATAAAATGTAGATTCACTATCATATCCTTTTCATTAACCACAACAATTTTGTGCTGTTGTTCTTGTTTTATTTTTCGTTAACTAAAAACTCTTAACAAAATTTTGAGTGCGTACGTTGTGTGGGTTTTCAACTTGCGTTTTTTTTTATTTCGTTGTTTTTTTATTTTTATTTTTCATTCCAGTGTGAGAAATGCAGCACACACTGTGTAAACAACTGGCGTACATTAGTTATATGGAGCTCATTCACGTGTTTTTTTTTTGGTACCCCAATCATGCTGGTGTCAAGTGAATAGCAGTAGGTTTGTTTGGATACTAAAGTTTATATATATTTTTGTGTAAATGAACCTTCATACATATGTGAGATACATACGTAGATAGATATTATAGTATGTACATGCACTCAATTGTAGCACACGTAGTTGGTATTCGGGATAATTGCTTTTTAAGATTTTCCACTGTTAATGGAAAATGCCTACTGGAAACAATATTCTTTACAAAATCTTCTCTATAGTAACTATGAAAACCTGTATAACTATTCTTGTAGTAATAGTGTGCAAAGTAATGGTTTTAACAAACATCACTGAAATGCTTAATACATTTTAAGACTGGTGTCCTAAAAAGCTTCTACTTTAAAATCTAATTGGGCCCTGAACTCTGTCCTTCTAGACGATGCGATCTCTATCTACATTGACGACTCATGGAAGGAAAAGTCGCGGGATGGGAACTTTCTCTAATGAACTTGGTCTCTCTCAAACTGCCCGAAAACTCCATCATGCTATCCATATAGCCATGAGAAGAATCCGGCAATTAAACCTCGAAACTTCGACTATTTATATGTACGTGGACAATCAGTGCTGACGCGTCAATCAATGCTCTCAAATCCAATGTATCACGCATTAAGAAGACCTCTTAGTCATATCTGAAACAAATTTTTAGACTGAAATCTCTAAGTTAGCCATAGAAGGAGACGACCGAGCTATTGTTGGCGAAGACAGCCTGTGGAGCGAGATTAAAATCTTATCGCTTTCTAATAAGGTCAATTACTCAGATCTAATATTGGATGAATTTAAATCTGAATAGTTCAAACATTTCTCCAGCTTTCTATAATAAGTCCATTTGTTTACCTTAATTTCGAAATTTATTTTAATTATACATGATTTATTTTTGTCACACTTTAAATTCTAAGGTACATACAAGTACGAATGGATGTTTGGATCTCTAGTCATGAATATCATATTGTACTTATGGTTTAATATTGCATTTGCTACTACAGCAGCAGCATCATCATCAGCATCATAATAATACAAACAAATACTATTCGAGCAGATAAAAAAAGGCAGACGAACACATGGATACATACATACATATGTAGATATTTACATGCACATTAGACTGCTTCAATATAGTAAAGAGAAAAACAAAATTTTAGCTACTGGCCGTTGCTCCTCCTAAATCGCATAAAATTAAGCTGATCGTGAAGGATGTGCGAATGTGAAATGTTTTCACACGACATTTTTTTAGTTCTTGCAAACATTTTGTTTAATTATTATGTCCATATATTTATAACGGAATCATAATCTTTACTAAACTGTAATTAGATACCAAAATTTAAAATCAGTTGAAAAATCGATCTTCAAGTTACAATAATTTTAACCAGAAACGCCTAAATAGAAGATCAATCTCCTGAAAGCCGAAGCTTAATAAAGCGCCGATGCCTAGAAGAAGGCATGCAAGGATATAAATAGACGATCAATCGACAGACGATCAATCATAGATCTTTAAAAGGCCCAATATGCACTCTCCAATATTCTACTATCTAGAAACAACTTCGATGTAAGGGAATTCCTGATTTGGAATTTGTGTCAATTATTTTAAACGTCTAAACCTATGACATGTGAAAAGTGTATAAAACACCAGCAGAGTTCTGCGGCATTACCTGAAGCTTAAACAACAGCCTCGAAGTCTTGGACTAAACAGACGATACTGCTAACTATCATAGCGATATTGCATTTAGCGATACACAAATGTGGTTTAAAGATAAATTCGTGTGAAGCAAACATGATGTCAACTGATTTACTGTGATTAGTAGTGAACAAACCGACTCATTCCATTGGCAAAAAATCACAGTGAATCTACTTTATATGTACAACTGTCTGTAACGTAAGGAAGAGAACTCTTATTCTAGGATTTTCTAGAAAAATATTCCGGGACGAAGACCTTAAATTTATTACAAAAAAAATTTTGGATTGAAACATCTATGAAGCTGACGACCGAGCTATTTCTGACGAAGACAGCTCTTAATAGTAGTGGATGCTTGAACGATATTAAAACTCTTTCGTTATCGATAGCGTCATGAAGTCAGGGCTAATATTGGATTAATTAGAATCTGAATTTACAATGCAAAAATAACATCGCCACAAACTGAGTATGAGATACATATTTAAGTTCTTATAGACGACAAACTCATTTTGACTATATTTTAAGGGCAAGCGTTTTAAAAAATTAAAATATGGCAATTTCGGACATATAATTTGGCGATGAGGGTAAAATAAATCTGACAACCCTGACCACAGGGCATGATCTTAACTTAAGATCATGCTTAGCTTAAGATTCTTAAGCTATGACTTACATACAACGACTTTTGACGAAGCTCTAATAACGAAGTGGAAGGAGAGACAACTGAACATCTCCTCTACCACTGCCCAGCTTTCAGTGACTAAAGATTGAAGCTCTACGTCCATCGAACGCTCATTTATAATACTTGTTTTTCTACTGATGATTTATTCACACCTTTATCAACTCAACAGGATGGATGTTGAATCCAGAATTTGGAGTCGTGATAAAATTTAGCTTACAGCATCACAACGGGATCTAACGCTGGATCCAAGTGATCTATGTTATAGGGAAGTTGTCGAATCAACCTAACCCAACCTATTGAAGTGAATTGTAAACATCTGATAAAACAAGAATATAAAATGTTGCCGGCGAAACGGCTCAGAGAAGTTCCAGTAAAACTTCCCAAATAAACACAGAGAAAACATATGAGTGATAGCAATCGAATTTGTTGCCAATCGAATGATTCTACCTTAGTGATCGAATTTTACAGTTGTGACTACAGAATTTTAGAAAGGGTAACAAAAGTTTGGTTGCTTCAATCGAAATTCTTCTCTATCAACAGACTGTCTGTTGATAGAACTGAAAAATTCGATGTGTTCAACCGAATCATACGATTGGCAACAAATTCGGTTGCTATCACGAATCTGTTTTCTCTGTGAATATTTTTGTATCAGTCTAATACATATATGCATGTCTATGTATGTACTCCTGTGTCTACAGCGAGGGCATGAAAACGTACTCAGTTGTGGCCTTGGCTAAAGTGGTAAAAGTTTGCAATTTTTCCTTTTTCTTCCCAAAAAAAAAGTTCTCGATGGAGTATTCGTGCAGACAACACCAACAACATGTAACTTCCACGTACTCTTAATACAATTTTTGGCGAGTTTTTATTCTTGTTGCTGTTATTGTTGTTTATTTTTTTTCCCGGGCTGCTGCAGGTAAGAAACGAAAAATGTTTTACCATTAAATTAAAATTTTAATTAAAACAAAATGACGGAGTAACGATGACGACGACGGCGATATTGTTGTTTTATTTAATTTTTATTATTTTTTACTTTTGAATGGTTTATTTCGAGTTGAATCGAGGTGCCCTACACAAACTGCTTCACACAAATTGAAGGGTTGTTAGTTTTAGGAACATTTTTGAAAGCATATTTAAAATCATTAATTGGACTGTGACAACAACAATTCTTGCTTTAATACTCAAATTAGCTCAACATTTTTTGAAAATATGTATTCCAAAGGATTGTATTGAAACAAAATCAAACATTTGTCTACATATTTCCCTTAGTTTTGGTTTCCGTTAGTGCAACTTTTAGTCATTGCACACATTTTTCCTACACTAATATTTAAACTTTCCCGTTTGGTTTCACTTCCTTGTTATTAGCGCTCTAAAGCGAGCAAAAATAAATTCATGCTACTCGTATCTCTTATTATTGTTTCATGAACAACTTTTCCTAGTTTTCCACTCTCTTTATTTTTATTTTTCTACCATAAAAGTTGCATAGAAAATTATACTAGTTTTTCATTCTATCTTTCACACAATACTCGTGTATACTTACTTAAAAATATTTTAATTATTATGAAAAGAAAAGGTTTCACTTATTAAGTTGATTATGTACTTTTTGGCAAAGCTGTTTTTACTCCAAAAAAAGGAAAGAAATAAAGAAAAAAAAAAACGAAGTCAACTACTTCCGTAAAATTTTGTTAAGCGAAAGTACTAAGAAAGCAAGAGGAAACATGTTCAACACAACAAAAAAAAACTTGTTAATGAAGTTGGCATTTCTTTTATTATTTAAGTTTTGGAAAAGTGTCAAGTATGTAAAGAAATTAATTTGTGTTAATGTAATTTGTACAGGTATTACTATTTAAGTAATTTAAATAAGGCTGGTTTTAAATAAGGTGGTCACAGATTGTTGCAGAAACACAGTACACTCGGGTTTTTTGCGAATGTTAATGAAAACCCTAAACAGAGATGTCTTTCCAGCAGTATTCCAAACCAATTACACTAATACCCTGGTTTACGTCGCTAATTGGGACCGGAGAAACACTACAGAAACCGAAACGACATTTCTATTGATTGGTTCCGAGATTCATAATTTTAGCTGAAAAAATAGATTTTTCGATACAAATCTTTTTATATTAACGACGCAAATCGAAGTACAAACGACGCAGCTTCGAAGCATGCGACGGAAACTGAAACAAAATCATCGCAACTACGAAATTACAGACATTTTAAAAAGACGCAACATCGAAACGAAGCAGTAGGACTTTGAGGCCCATAGCACTCTATTTTGACGCCCCATAGCTCCGCTCCTGAGCAGTATGTCCTTCGCCAAAACTCGAGTGCAGGTGCACTCTAGTGAAATTTCTAATCAATTATAATACAACACAAATTTCCGATTTATTTTCATAATATTTTGACTATGCCCCATTGTGCAGCTTGGTATGCTGCTGGCTCTAGAAAACAAACAATCTTAAAATCAATTAAACTTTCAATTTAAGTACGTAGTTTAAAATTGTAATTGTAAAATAATAATGATTTTAAACTCAAAAGACAAAAAAAATCGTATTTTAAATTATTTAATAAAATCTGCCCTTATACCAACTAATTAATTTAAATTTTAAAATGATGCTCTTTTTACAATTTCCTTAATCGAAATTAATACACTTGTACGTCCAAACATACATACATATTTACAAATGAATACCTACAACAGTGCAATCATTAAATGCATACCGACATTGTAGAATGACTGTAACACATTTGGCAGAACAAATCAATTTCCTGCAATAAAAAAAAATACTTCATTCATTAATCCCATAGCACAGAAACATCAACAGAAACTTGTCCAAGTAAAACCATTACAAATTAAAAACCCAGCATGATCACTTTGACTCTATTGAGTATTGGAGTGGAGTATAGAGAGCAAGCAAGCAGCAAGCACACTTTAACAAATGAAAAGCGTTACAAATTTGATTACATTCTGTGGAAATAAACGAATCATCATACATACATACATAAATTCATATGTATATTGAACCACACAAGTTGTACAAAACTATTAAATATTAAATTACCAAACAATATCTGTCAATATGAAAAATCAAATAATATTAAATTTAAATTGAAATAGTAAACAGAATTTCCTTTAAAGTCTATAATTTTGATTTTGTGGGAACTTAAATGCATTCACATATATACAGTTGTAATCAGACACAATTTCTGTAATTCTTAGGAACTTTGCCGGTTAAATATTTTGAAATTTACCAAATGTTTACTAAATAAATATGAGAAATTCAACTCCCTTTTTTTAAGACAATATTTTTTTTTGAGAATTAATTTCGTTTTTTTGAAGTTAAAATAAGATTTCAAAGAAATTATTAAACCTATATTAAATTTCATAAGTGCTTGTACTACATAAAGGATGTTTTTCAAATTTCAACCTCATAAATAAACTAAAAAAAGAGCAACACATTGCACCGCTTCTAATGATGGCAGGGTGCAATTGAAATTGGAAAATCTAGCAGTTGGTGAACATGTGTGTAAAATCTTCTAATGGAGAGTGGCACTTAAAGTTAAAATTATTGGTGTGAAATGAGTTTAGGTTAACCGAGTTGTTTTTAAATTTTCTATATAGAAAACTAGACTTCTCTAAAAAAATAATTCACAAATTTTGACTATAACTTTCGCTCGAACTTTTCCTCTTTCTAACCCCATAAAGCAAAATAAATGCAAATGACTAAATAAGGCTTTTGAACAAGTATCTAGTTAATTCAATTTCTCAAAACTACTGAGTTAAACAAAAGAATGCAGATGTTCAACAAATTTTGACCTGCTACATTCTGTTATTATTCGCAGAAAATAAAAAAATATTATTTCTTTGCAGGTATTGAGTAAATGTTCTCAATACGGTTTTTAATAAAATCTATAAATTCTTTGCAAATATTTTTTTTACTCTATACATTATGGGTGTGTTCGTAAATGCAGTAAATTTGTGCATCACTGATGCCACGACCTGCAAACTTTTGCAACATATAACTTAATGATGCATTAGTTGCACAAATTTGTGGCATCACTGCCAACAATTTGCATTAAAAAACGTTTGACGTAAAGCAATAATCGCAAATATGCTTTTTCGAACGCTAAACTTTTAATTTGCTGCAGTGATGCAATCATACTGAATTTATTTTATGTTTGTAAATCATTTAATCGAAAAATCAGGGTTTCTCTTATCAAATTTATTGCTTTTTGTGTCGGTAATAACTCGATTTGCATATATCGAACTTTCTGACAGATCGCTCTATATGAGTTGTTGTAGATGGAATCTCATCAAATGAGTTCAAGATAAATTCAGGGGTACCATTCTTTATTTTATACTTTTCCTCTTTTTTTCCTAAACTAGCTTCTACGTCAAACTTCATGAAAAAAACATGAATTTTTCCCTTCATCGAGACCTTGTAACAATCTCTGAATGGGGTCAGTTTCAACGCTTGCAAGACTTAGTGTTGCATGTTGACACATAAACGAACTACAGACCATGTCGCTTCATCTGTATTTATGAGTGGTGTAAATATTGTGGAATCGGACACTCTTGATGTTCTGGGCATGAGAATACAATTACTTCACTACATCTGATATCCTCTCTATTTACTCCACCTACATATATCCGAAAATGGAATACAACTTCCATATATGGGCCGGTTCTTCAAAGTCTATTTTATAGCTTCTCGACCGCGTACAGGAGAGGGCGAAGGTGATTATTGGTGACAGTGGTCTTCTGCTAGTGCTGGTCCAAGAAGAAACAAATATTATATTTTATATTTTATTTAGTATTATTTAAGTATTTATTTTAACAAAACATTTCAATATTTCAAGAATGACACAAAATCATTTATTATACCCACCTTCACAAGAGATGGGTGGTATATTAAATATGTCTGTGTCCTCTTAAGATTCTGAGACCACCTATCTATTTCCGTCCGTCTGTCCATATGTCTGTCTGTTGAAAACACGATAGAGCCCAAACGAAAGGCGCTATCAGGGGAATATCGATCCATGCTTTCACATAGCCACCGTAAAAATGTCCCCCCAGAATACTGCTTGAGCACTCTTAAAAATGTTGGTTAACTGCGGCAATCCTGATAAAGTTTTGCACAAATTAGTTCTAAGAACTTTGAAATTGTACTGTAAAGTATGGCGAAATCGGGCAATAATTACACCTAGTACCCATACAAAGTCCTCCTCAGTAACTGGTTTGAACATTCATTATTGTCTTATAAAAATATCGAGCTGATGAAATTGGACATAAACAAGTTTTAAATGTTGGGTCACACATGGCACATATTTGACGAAAAAGAAGTAACCACTAAATAAAATATATTTTAATTCTCTTATTTGTTGTCAAAAACTTCTTTTACTTAACACAATTCAAAACAAATATTTAGTTTTATTTTATTTAATGCTGTTTGATCTTACAAAACACTTGTAAGAGAAAACACGTCAAACAAATTTTGTGCTCAAAAAGTGGTTACGCTTTTTTCATAGTTGAGGGAAGTGCACTAAATGTTGATTGAAATCAGCACTATCACTCACTAATATTGCAAAAAATTTAGTTTGCACTATTTTTTATCAGCTTTAGTGATAATGCTTATTTCTTAACTAGCACTAAAAAAAATAGTGATAGTGATAATTTTTTAACTATAACTAAACGAAGATTTAGTGCAAAAATCTGCACTACAATTAATTAGTGCAAAATTTTAACCTGCAATCAAAAAAAACTGCATTAAACATACTATCACTAAATTTTCAAAAATGAGTAGTTATGAAATGCTTAATCCCAATTCGAAAAATAAAAATTTTAAATATTTTTTGTTATTTTTAATGAAATATTAGTCTTAAGTTTTAAATTAGTGTACAGAATTAAACTAAAACCATTTTTAACTTAAAAATTTAGTGCACAATTTGAAGTTGCACTCAAGTTAGTGCATACAAAAAAGTTGCAATAAACTGATGATTGCATTTTTTTACATCAACTAATTTAATTTTGAGTGCAAAATTTTTTAACTCACTATCACTAATATTTAGTTAGGCTGCTAATTTTGAACTCATCACAAAATATGAACAAAAGGATTGCAATAATTTTGCACTATCACTAAGTATTAGTGCAAACTGCAAAATTAGTGCACTACCCCCATCTATGGCTTTTTTGAATAAATATTTGTCATGTGTGACCGTACCTTAACAACTTTTGTGAGGATCGGTCCATAATAAATTTTGGGTGTATGACTTAAAAATGCGTAATTTTTTCACATTTTTAACTTTTATTTTGAAACATTTGTTCAATATAAATTTATTCAAAGTATTGGCCATTTCTATTTAGCTATGACATTTTCCCATCTTTCTGGCAAAAGAACTGGTCATCTTTTGAGGCCAAGAACGAAGCAGAGAGAGCGTTCTGCATCGATCGAAACAAATAGTAGTCGGGTGAGGCAAAACTTCCCAGCTACATTTGGCCTAGCGGTGTCATGAAGGAATATTACGGTTTCATGTCTGGCCGCATATTCTAGGCGTTTATCGGCCAATGGTCACTTCAAAAGAATCAGTTGCATTTGGTACAGGTTCCTTGTGATGGTCTGGACAGTTTTTACGAATAATTCTTCTCAAAAAATAATTTTTCGAATGACCTCTCAGAAATAAATGTATTAATTTGAATGTAATAAAAGATAATATTTAGAAGCAAAATTCTTGAAAAATAAATAAAAAAATTTCAAAATTTAAATTCGATAGAACCAAAGGATATCCGATTATCCTAATTAATATTTTGAAGAATTTGTATTTACAATTCAGAACAACATTAATGGAAAGTTATGGTCCGTAGTTTGAAGTTTCTTCTACCAAACTATTTTGCTTACAGATCCGTAACTAACTGAGACTATATTTGAATATAGCAACATCATATCGGTGTTAAATACACAGTTTTTTAAAACATTTTTTAATTTTGTTTCATAGTCTATGAATTTTCATATAAATCAACTATTAACTAAACCAAAACTGCCAAACATATGACAATCATTATTTATCAACACTTTTCATAATCCCTGATGGTTTTTCCGTGTAAATTTTGTTCTGTCTGTACATACAAAGCATACTACACTCAATAGGCACAAACAGCATTGTGACAAACCTAAAAAAAGGTGCATTTGGAAAAATATTTATACAAGCAAAGCACATGCACTCATATTCCCCTAAAACATCTAATATTACAAGTGGTTTTTGTTTTAGCTAAACAGGATCATCATACAAAAGATTTCATACTGCAAAGAGTATGGCAAAAAAGGATAAGAGGCGTTAATCTCTTGTTGTCGTTGTTGTCAAAATGATACAAGTACTATTTAAAATATTATCCTTAAAAAGGACTTGTTGTAATTGTAATTTAATATGTAAACTATGAATGTAATCTCGCACTCATACAATAAGGACATTCAAAAGAACATGTACTTGAGCTATTAATGTTAGGCATTGAGTAAGTAAAAGTGACTGAAAGACTGAATGAATGTTAAATGTAAATCGATATTTGTTTTATTATGAAATATTATTAAACAATAATCCTTCGAACAAACAAAAATTTGAAACTTAAAAAGGCCAATCACTTGAGAAAATGTCCTTTTAACAAAACAATGTCTTTCATTCTTCTCATTCTCCATAATCTCTGTTAGAGGTTCATCAAATTAACAGCACGTTTTCAGCCATTTCAAGTATCATTCTCATTTTCTTAGTGGTCAATATTAGACTACGAGTAAGTACATCATCATAATGGAAATTCCATTTACATAAATTTGCTGGTTGTTATTCATTCATTCATTCATTCATTCATTCTGTTAAGAAGCACTTTCAAGTTCAATGTAATTTTAAATTTCTACTTTCAACAATATTTCTTAGGTTTTTTTTTTTTTTCGTTTGTTTCTTAGTCATATTTTAAGCATTTTTTTATTTTTAATTTTAGTGTTCTTTATTTAGGGAGGGTCCAATTTAAAATTCTGTTGAAAAATATAGATACTGATTCATTTCTTTTTTTGGCTTTTAGAAGACATTTAATACAAAAATAGTTTATTTTTCTTATTAATTTTAAATGACATTAAAAAAGTTGTGTGCGTTTTTTTGGAGGGGAGTTTTAACACGGAATATTTTCATTTCCTAAGTTTTTTTTATTGGTTTTACTTTATTAAAAAGCGAGGGGTGTTTGAAAAATAGTTATATATTGGGTGTATGACGTAAAAATGCGGGATTTGTAATAGATGGCTTATCTATGAACGCGTTTTTTTTTTGCTTTTAATAAGTTATATGTAATATTGAAGGGTATATATTAGGGTGGTTCTTAATAAACGAAAGTTGGATTTTGGCCATTCTCACACCCTAGTTTGGTGAACATTGGTAAAAATATCATCCTGAAAAAATTTTAGGTAAATCGGTTGGGGTTAAGACGTGCCGCAAGCCCTCTGAAGTTTTGAGATGCATCTACAAGGGGAAAAAAGCATTTTTTTCAGTTTTTGTAAAAATTTTGCCATTAAAAATTTACTTTTGCAATTTAATTTAAAAGAATAGAAATTTTGCCATTAAAAAATTACTTTTGCAATTTAATTTAAAAGAATAGAAATGTGTATGTAATTTTCGTTCTAATGAGACATAAAAAACCGTAATTGGTCAAAAAATGTTAAAGTTATTAAAAATTCGCCAGGCCATTAACGTGTCTCAGGCAACTAGAACAAGAAATGTAGGAACAAAATTAACATATTTTGATACATATTATAATAAAAGCTCATTTTTACTTAAAATATATACATATTTACTTGTGTATGACTTTTTGTCTTCGTAGGATACCGTTAACCTATTCGCAGGTATGACCAAAAAAATAAAATTTTTTTAGCGGCAGTTTCAAAACTCCATATTGAAATTTTTAAAAAAATTTGTCAAACAAATTTCAGAATTTTATGATCATCTCATTGGGATTTATTAAGAATATAATAGGGAATAAAAATGTGAAAAAATTATTAAAATATCTCTTATAGTTTTTTCGTACCTGCGATTTAAATTTTGAAATTTTCGAGAAAAACCAATTATTTGGCAATTTTTTTGGCGAATGTGCTCTATTTTATTACTGTTATGAATTTTAAGTAAAACCTATTCAGAATATTATAGCCCAAATAATTCTAAATCGACTCTGAAAGTTTTATTAAAATTGGAAAACTTTAAACCTTAAGTCGTGAAGGTCAAAGGTCAAATTTTTCAATATTTGGAATTTCTAATTTTAAGATATCGGAATGTTATTTATTTTTGGGTCGATTTTGATGAAACTTAAGAGAAATATAACATGAAGTCTAGTATTTATAATACTAGAACAAAAATGGAAATTAACCTTTAAATGGCACTTGGGGTTACTTGGTTTGTATCGCAAGTAATGATTCGGTGCAAATATGATTTTCTTTTATAGCACTGAATGAAGCATTGCAAAATCATTGGGAACTATTCAAGGAGCAATTTCAAAACGTTTTCGAGCAGCAGGATTCATCCAAAAGCAGGGAAATTTTGTACAATACGACTTGAAGCCGAGATACCTTGAAATGCGCAACTTAGACGCAATAAAAGACAATCATTTTTGCACCGAATCATTACTTGTGATGAAAAAATAAATAAAGCCCGACCAATCAGCCAAATCTACACCAAAGACAAATATCCATGGCGCTAAGGTAATACTCTGTATTTGGTGGGATCAAAAGGGTCCTATCTATTATGAGCTGCTGGAATTTGGCAAGACCATCACATTGAACCATTATCGAACACAACTGATTCGTTTGAAGTGAGCATTGGCCGAAAAACTCCCATAATTTGCGGCCAGATTTGATACCGTAATATTCAATAATGACAACGCCATATACCTAAAAACCAAAAACTATTTAGAAAGAAGTGGTTGAGAAGGTTTGTCCCACCCACCTTATTGTCGAGACCGTACATCGTCCGACTACTATTTGTTTCGATTAATGCAGAACGCTCTCTCTGGGATACCCTTCACTTTGGAACAGAGTATCCGCAGTTCTTTTGGCTCGAAATCCATATGTTGCCAGAAAGATGGGAAAATGTCATAGCTAACAATGGCCAATGGATAGAGTCTCTAGTACAAACTTTAGCTTTTAATAATTCTTGTATTTGTATACTAGGAAGCACAATTTCGTTCATAGATATAAAAGAAAGAAATATAAAATTACAAAATCGGAAATCTTTTGTAATAGGGCCCATACACTACACCATCATTATTGATCAATGAAGTGATTGTGCAATTAAGCTTGAAGCACACATTAATCCAGCATGCTGGTACAAAATTAATTTTTTACCAAAAATTGTGTAGAAAAGTTTGTAATGAATAATGATAAACAAAAAGAAAAATTATCAAAAAAACTAAACTTCTAAAAGAAGATGGTACATGTTTCTTCTCTGGAATATTGCTGATCTTCCAAAAATGGAGTTTATCGTAATACCACAACGAAGACTCCAAAACATCATCTGTTCCTGCAGTATTCGAAAAACGTTGATTTTGTTACCATTCTTGCTCTTGGCCCACCTCTTTCAATTGTTCTACCATTTTATTGTAGCATTGGTTTTTTAATTCATAGGCAAGGCATTGTTTTATAAACTTCGAAAAATTCTCCCCAAAATATTTTTTTCTTTGACATTCATATTTATTTTTTTTTATTTTTTGATGTTTATGTCTTGACGATTTAAATTTTATGATCTAATTTTACAACACACGATTCAATCATGCTGGTTCAATCAAAAAAATATCAAACTATTTTTGATAAAGCACCAGCAGCTGGTACAATCACACCACAAGCTCATACACGATCAATCAGCTGGCACAATCACTTGATTGCACAATCATGATGGTGTTGTGTATGGGCCCTATAACTCATTGCTGTTTAATGGTCACTTTTCTAACCACCTTTTCTAGAGTCTTTAAAACATTTTTATTGACATCTGTTGGCTAAACAATTACATTTTTCGTTTATATTTTTTTTTCACACCACAAGCTCATACACGTTCAATCAGCTGGCACAATCACTTGATTGCACAATCATGATGGTGTTGTGTATGGGCCCTATAACTCATTGCTGTTTAATGGTCACTTTTCTAGAGTCTTTAAAACATTTTTATTGACATCTGTTGGCTAAACAATTACATTTTTCGTTTATAAAGTTTTGACGTCATGACGTGCCAGGTTGTTTTATAATATACGATTTAAATAACGTAAGTAATTGTGTGGTTAGATAACTGAAATAGGTTTTATATAATGTGTTTCTCTACATAATTTTATGTTATTTTGAAAGGATTCCCCACACAAACAAATATATGTTTGTGGCAACCATATTTATGATGAATAATTTTATCATAATATGTTGTTATCAGATTATGATAAGCCTTAAGCCGAGAGCAACATAATATGATAAGTCCTTCATCATATGAATGGTTGTCACAAACATATATTTGTTTACTGTAACCATATATATGGTTGATACAATCATGTGAATCGTAAATTAACCATATTATGGTTACCATAATCATGTAAATGGTTACTGTGACTATAATATAGTTAAAAAACTTTTAATACTATTCAAATGGTTACAGTAACCATGCCCAACTATATTTTTTCTCTGCGTGCATGTACCCAATGAAAGTGAATATAGTAAATATTTTGTTGGAAGGTCTTGAATCCGACAAAGAAGTGAATTATAAGGAGCAAACCGATCTGATGGTGCTCGGTGGCATACCTTTAGAGCTCCAGTCATAATTTGATTACACTGAAGATTGGGTATAGCAAACGATGTAATAAAATTGGGTAATGACTCACCTACACAGTCAAAATGATTAGAAAAATGATACACTACGAGAATGTTTATCATAATTGTTTTTAATGACAACCACCATGGTGGTTAATAAACTAACCACCCCATTCCATAAAAACCTTTAGCTGTATTTTTATTTTTTCTTATTTATAAACGAACTTTAATTAAAGTAAAAATTAAATTGTTTTGATTATTACCTTATACACATAAAATCGTGACTGAAAGAGTTAAAAATATATAAATTTACCAAAGGCATGATTTCTCTAAAAGGTTCTAATTTCCTATAATACCTGTCTGCTCTTTTGTATAATTGTTTTATTGTTTTTAATATCGCCCTAAACATTCCAGAAACCTACAGTTAAAGTGAGAGTCGGATATAAAGTCCAAATTGCATGTCTGTAGGTTTAAGCATTTATGCTGTGGAATGATGAATCAGTCAGTTAGTCAGTAACTTTACTATTTTATATACATAGATTCTGGTCACACTTCTATTTCGTGAACCTTTCTGACACTGTGATCAGCAGGGTAAAAGTAGATCGAAGCAATGAATGGACCGATTATCTGAGCTGATATATAATTTATATTTATCTTTTAAACATTTTACTTATAAAACATCCCCAGCAATAAAATTTAAATATCAAAAAGTTTTTCATTTCTATTTAAAAAGTTTTTAAACAAACTATTTAAAGCATCATTGTTTTTAAATTGATTTTTCCCCCTCGCCACTTAACAAAGGGAATAAACAAATGACAAGATTTTCATACACAGATGCAAAGAGGAGCATTCCCTTCCACTCCTCACCTTCATTTTCAATGTTTGTCTCAGTCGTCCCCCTCTTATTTTGAAACTGCATGAGATGTTTGACAAACCTGGCAGTTGCTTATCAATACTTTTGCCATTGTTGTGGATGTGTGATACTCACTTCCTTCTTTTACATCATTTTTTTTTTCTCTTTACCTCTCAAACACACATGCTTAACATGCATCCCCCCAGTCAAACAATGAATGTTGTTGATGCAAGTCTGTCAGTCATTTGATTCAGCCCCCAATTGTAGTTGTCATTTAGTGCTATCGCTGTTTTTTTTTGCTTCGTTTCTTTTGTCTTTTATTCCTTGTATTGTCAGTTTTCCTACATTGTTTTTTTAGACGTATTTCTTGTGGTTGTTGTAAGTTGTTGTTGCATCAATGTGCATACAATAATTTGTTGTTAATCTTATTGTTGTTTTTGTTGCTTTTGTTAGTATTTTGTTGTCTCCAACCTTCACACGAGTAATTTATTACTTTCGGCTGTTTGTCATTTTGATCTAATCTGACGCCGCTTTTAACAATAAATACACAGTCACAAGTCATTCAGTCAGTCAGTCGTTGGTTGTCATTCTTCGTACATTTGAAATCAACTGAAAAATGCATTTAAATACGATTTCTTTTACTGCTTGCTTTTGCTACTGCTGCTGCCAAATGAAGAAGTGTATTTTAATTTTTCTGGATTTTATTTTATTCTCTTATTTCTACACTTTTACATACATACATACTTACGCTAAGACTTTTAAGCATGAATGACAACAATGGATATTTCCGTAAAATATGTCAGGAGTTTAAAGGAACTTAATTCATTAGAGGATGATCTGACACACTCTGAGAGAAAATATAGTTGTACATGTTTACCATAATCATTTCAATATTTTTAAAAGTTTTCTAACAATATTATGGTCACTGTAATTATGTATATGATTGCGGTAATCATAATATGTTTAACTTATCATTCCCATCATTGTAGCAATCATATATATGATTGTGTTAAAATATATATGTGATGAAATTTGCACCATCTATATATTTTTATTTTAAGAAAAAAAAACAGGCCCATTAAAAAAACAAGTAAGAAAGTATGGTCGGTCAAGCCCGACCATATAATACCCTACACCAAGTAAATGAGTAAAAATATTTTTCTTTTAAAATATCAATAATTTATATTTTTGAGTGATTTTTCGAAGGGGATTTATATGGGAGCTATGATCAATTATGGACCGATCACCATAAAATTAAGTCGTGTGATTTATGTCTATATGAAAGTTATTTATGTTGAATTTTGTGTGTATAACAACATTTTTAAGTGATTTATGCACGTTAAAGTGATTTTCGGAAGCGGGTCTATATGGGAGCTATGACTAATTATGGACCGATCGTAACAAAATTTGGTCACATGAATTGTGTATATATAAAACTTATTTGGAGCGAAATTTGTGTAGATACATAGATAAATTAAACATTTATGACCGATAAAGTCCAATTTCGAGGGGACATTTGTATGGGGGCTAGGTGAAATAATGGACCGATTTCAGCCAGTTTCAATAGGCTTTGTCCTTGGGCCGAAAAAGTAATATGTACCAAATTTGATCGAAATATCTTCAAAATTGCGACCTGTACTCTGCACACAAGGTTTACATGGACAGCCAGCCAGCCAACCAGACGGACGGACGGACGGACGGACATCGTTTAATCGACTCAGAAAGTGATTCTAAGTCGATCGGTATACTTTAAGGTGGGTGTTAGACTAATATTTTTGGGCGTTACAAACATCTGCACAAACGCATAATACCCTCCCCACTATGGTGGTGTAGGGTATAAAAAGTAAAAAAAGTTTTTGATTTTGGAAAAAAAATATTAAAATATTCATGATGAATCATTATATCATAATACATAGTTTATTATTCTCAGATTTGGTTATCATAATCTGAGAACAACATCTCGTGTTGAAGTAATACATCATAAAAATGGTTATCACAAACATATACTTAGTTACTACAATCATATGTATGATTACTATAATCATGTGAGAGATACCTCAACCATATTATGGTTACCGCAATCATTTATATAATTACAGTGATCATAATATTGTTAAAAAAACATTGAAAAATGTTGAAATGATAGGCAACTATATTTTTTTCTCTGGATGCAGGGTAGTGTGTAGGGTTCGAATTCCGCCAGAGACTCTGGTCTCTTTTACTAAAATGGGTTTAAGGTCTTTTGTGTTGCCAATCTAATATTTCCAAAAAAAAAGGTTCAAAATATTTCAAAAATAATGCAAGTTCGGCGGCTATTTTTTTACTGTCAAAATGAAATGCATCCACAACGTATATTATACACAACTAAAATAGGATGGAGGATTTATTGGACCATACTGCTTCGAAAATTAGGCTATTTAAGCAATGACTGTTGCAGTTGCTCGATATCGCCACACGATAGACCCCTTTCACACTAGGCAATTAAGTTGCGCAATTCTCTTACCCAACAACAAAACAGCATGCAAAATATTCTTCTCCTTAACCCGACATTACCTCTGGCATCTACAAACTTGCGCAACTAAATTGCCTAGTGTGAAGGGGGTCATAGCAGAGTTATTTCAGTCTAAATTGATTGATATTGATGTGTAGGATAAGTGATTTCAGCAAGACGGTATCACATGCCATACATACGGTACCATAAGATCGTGTAATTTTATAACATTGGTTTACTTTTTATGTTGTTATTTTTAATCAAAGGTCTAATCTAACAAGTCCACAATCAACCATTTATGCTGAATGCTAGAGTATTTAAATTATTATATTTTTCTCTTGTTCGAATAAAACGAATAACTCGAATAAGAGATTTCAACTTTTTCGAATAATTTGAGGTTATTGTTTGGAAAAAACAAAAGACAAGTGCACGCTCTTGTTTATCACAATAAGTAAATTGTTTGTCTCTTTACACATATTTAACGTTATAACGGTAAAAATAAGCATATAAAGCATCATTACATACATTTACATACCCGGAATAAAGGCAGGCTTGCCTGTTAGAGGGTTAATAAGACGCAACTTCGAAACGACGCTGACCGAATCGACGCAAACTGGGGTATTGGTGTATTTCGCCAGCATATGTTAATTTTTAGACGCTAAAATTTCTGTTTCGAAAACAATTCTAAAATCATTTAGCATTTTTTTACTAAATAACAAATATTTTATTAAGCATACCTTTTATTTTCACTGGTTCAAGTCCTAAATTAAACATTTTGAAATATTTGTTTTTAGAATTGTAGCTACTTGCAGTAATATTTATATGGGGGATTTTACGTCAAGTGAACCAACATTTAAAATCGATGTCCTCCGTTCCTTGTGTACCTTATGTACACAAAGCTTATACCTAATTAAGACACAATTTTGCAACAAGATCGGTCAAGAACTCTCTGAGTTAGAGGGGGTCAAAATTTGACATTTTGTTATTTTTCTCATCCATGTAATTTATTACCTATTGTACTTAGCAAAATATGTTCCAAATAGCTTAGATAGCTAGTTGTTCAATCGTTCGAAAAAAATATCACAATAAAAAAATGTTTATATTTTTTTTTCAAAATGGGCCCTTTTTTCGTAAAATAAAGCTTAAATATTTTCCTTGAAGGCCTATTTGATCGCTTAGTGGGATGCGAGTTCGACATCTATCAAAATAAATGTTTTTTAACTCTAGTTTCTAAAACACTGTACGTCAGCACATTATCAGTGTTTTAAACCAGGAACATTTTCAAACTATTGTGAAATATTATGACAATATGACATGATAGGAGACCTTGTGAATTGACCAATTATCTTTTCTTTGTCCCAGTTATGACACTTTATCAAAACTTTAATACATTTAGGCCAATTTTATGTAATTACCATTACTTGAATTAAACATAAATTAAGAAATTTATTCCTTTACATTCCTGCTTAAAGGTAATAAACCAAAACAAAATAAACAAAAGTCTACACAATCTTTATTTGGAATGTGTAAAGGTGGTGGAGCTGATGGTGCTAGACGAAATAATGTTCTAACAAAATTAGAGCATTTCCACATATTGTCGATAAAAAAAACATTGTAGGTATTGCTGCAAGTAGTATTTGTTTACTAAATCTTCTATTTCATGTCACATATTTTTTTTGTGGCAGCATATTTAAGTATTGAAGATCATTGATCGTCTGTCTCAATACCCAACCACCACTCACTCACTCTATGTGTGTACAACTGTGTGAGTGCAATAAAAAGAAAATGTCATTTGTTTAACATTTCCGTGTTCCAAGTTGATGGTTTTGTGATATAGCACCCCACGTGTCTGCCCAATTTCAAAATTTATTCATTATTTCAACCAACCATGAATCCAGCCAGCCATCCATCTATCTCATTCATTTTCTTAATAATCTCTTCTATTTCTATTTTTTGTGCTTTAGATTTTCGTTGTTTTTTTTTTTTGTTCTAGTTCCTGGAGATTTACAAAATTGCTGTTGTGTTGTATTTTTTTTTTATTTTTTGTTACGTTTGTGAAATTATATCTTGTAAATACCATAAAATATCTGTATCAAATGATCAGGGGGATTTATAAATTTACATCACTTATTTACTTTATCATAAGTTTGGGTATGCGTGTGCTTTTTTTCCTTAAATTTTTAATATATTTAGAAATCTTTAAATATTTTATGATGGATATAAAGTGATTTAGAGATTCGTTTTTCTCCAATTTTGTCTCCTCCGTTTTTTTTTGTTGCCCTTAAAATGCGTCTTTATCGTTGAATTTATTACTCACCTAATTTTTGTTGAATATTTTAATCGATGATATTATTTAGGTTAATTTAATTTAATTTCTTTTTTAATTTAATTTTCTTTAATATTTTTAACTCGTTTTAAAGATAAATGTGTATACATTTTAAGATTTTAATGTTAAAATATTTTAAGATTTTAATATTAAACAGAAGGTAATAAAAAAATAATTAGCTTATTTTTAGGATTTTGTTATTTTGAGAGCATTTTTTTGTAAAGCCTAAAAACTGGCTTCATATTACATTTTATTTAATAACCTGGGAGATATTTTCATATTTTTATTGGTTTTGGGAAATGCTTTTTGAAACATTTGAAGAAAATCTTTTGTTTAATGTATATTGATTACTTAAACACACTAATAACCAAAATACAAGCAAGATTTTAGTTAAGTAGAAAACACAGTATTTTCTTCCGATTTTAGCATTTAATAATGTTAGTTCTTCAAGTTTCTCCAACCCACGCACACCAGCCTGATCTTATTTATTTGCAAATAAAATATCTAAATTTGTACTGTATACTTTAGGGAGCTTTTTTATTACAGTTGACTAGACTCACAAAAACAAAGATTTTCCGAGTTTTACCCGAAATTTTTGAATTTTTTTTCTTTACAAACCATGCCCTGAAAATTTCGAATCGAATAAAAACAAGAGTGCTATATTCGGCTGTGCCGAATTTTATATACCCTTCACCAAATTATACCTTAAAATTTTAAATATTTTAAGGTAAACAAAATTTATTTTTTTAATTTTTTGGAAAAAAATTTTTTCGATTGTTATTTTAAATTTAAAATTTTTTTTTTTTTTAAATTGTAAAATTTTTTTTAAATTTAAAAAAAAAAAATTTTTGTCTTTTAAATTTTTTTTTTAAAAAAAAAATTCGGGTTAAACATTTTTTTTTCCGATTTTGATCCATTGTAGGTCTTATATACGTTGCAAATGTCTTTGAAATAGCTATCATTAGATATCCATATTGTCTATATTAATGGCTTAGTAATCCAGATATAGGTCAAAAATCGAGGTTGTCTTGGTTTTTTCCTCATATCTCAGCCATTTGTGGACCGATTTTGCTGATTTTAAATAGCAAAATTCTCGAAAGCATTCTCGAATTATTGAAGATCTGGGGTCTTCAGAAAATTGATTTCAACAGACAGACAGACGGTCAGACAGACAGACGCGCATGGCTTAATCGACTCCGCTATCTATAAGGATCCAGAATATATATACTTTATAGGGTCGGAAATGAAAAATGTAGAAATTACAAACGGAATGACTAACTTATATATACCCTTCTCACGAAGGTGAAGGGTATAAAAAATCAGCCAAATCGCATCAGCCGTTCTCACGTGATGCCATTACATATTAAATGATAAAGAGCAAAGGATAGTTTTTCCGCATTCGTTAGACTAGTTTGAATTATTTTTAATCTCACTAAACTCACTCTGGCTTTTTTGAGATTGAAAGCATATTTACTCCACTTCATATGAAGAGAAATCATATTTGACAATAATTTAAATAATTTTTTCACATTTTCAAACATACCCCACTCTATGGTCAATACTTTGATAATCTACCAAAACAATTAACTTTTTGATAACATTAACTAAAATAACCCTATCTGTATAATTTGAAAGCAAAAAAACAGCTCCATAACAATATTTGCTTAAAACCTTGAAAAAACAAGTAAGAGAACTAAATTTGGCTGTGCCGAATCTTTTATACCCTTCACCAAATTATACTTCAAAATAAAAATTTTAAATATTTTTAGGTAAACAAAATTTTTTTTTCCAAAGTTGAAAAAAAAATCTTTTGGAAAAATTCAAAAAATTTTTTTTTTTTTATATTTTAAAATTTTTTGGTTTTTAATATTTAGCGAAAGAAAACTTTTGGTGAAAAAAAAAATTCGGGTTAAAAAATATTTTTCCGATTTTGACCCACTGTAGGTCCAACTTACTGTGTGTGGTCTTATAAACGTCGTTGCAAAGGTTTGAAATGTCTATCATTAGATATTCATATTGTCTATATTAATGACTTAGTAATCCAGATATAGATTTTTTCCTTATATCTCAGCCATTTGTGGACCGATTTTCTCGATTTTAAATAGCAACCAGCCGGAAGAATTTCGGAGATATTGATGTATGAATCGTGTATGTAAGTTATTTGGGGGATTCGGAAAGTTGATTTCAACAGACTGACATACGGACATGGTTTAACTTAACTCCGCTATCTATAAGGATCCAGTATATACATACATATATACTTTATAGAGTTGGAAAATTGTATTGTGAAAACTCACAAACGGAATGACAAACCTATATATACCCTTCTCAAGGTGAAGGGTATAATAATAATAGTAATAGTCATAAAATTATTATTATGATAATAATTCTTTTACAGCTGATAAAGTACTGATGTCCATTTAGTTTTATAGCATTTTCCCATTAAATGACACCATATTAAATGTACCCGAGTATCCCTTTATTGTTGTTGTTGTGGTAATAATTATAAATGTATGTATGTATGTAAATGTACTTGTAACTAGTATCACTCACTTACTACCTGCATAATTAACTAATTTTATTAATTAACTCATGCTATTGTCCCTCAATATAATGACAATTTCTAATATGAATATTTATTCCCTTCATTATTTTATATGTGTACAATAGGTAGGTCCTTATTTTGCACTTCACTGAATATTTTAGCAAAATCTGACATCCACAGTCTACTAATAACTTGCTACCGATAAATCATAAAATTGCATGCATTACTCAAAACCCAAATGTTATATATTAAATTGGAAATTTAAACAAAATTAAGAAAATTGTTTTCGATTTTAATAAACGCTAAATTAGGATTTTAACGGTTGTACCTATTGAGTTAAAATTGGGACGAAGTGAACAACTTCGATAGAAACAAGTAAGAGTATATTCGGATTAGAGTTCTATAGCTGAAACTTTTCGAACTTTCGACTTTTTCCGTTTTTTTAAAAAGTCGACTTTTCGAACTTTCGATTTTTGGTAATTTATGAAAAGTCGACTTTTCGAACTTTCGACTTTTTAGTTAATCGACTTTCCAACTATTTTCGACTTTTTTCAACTTTTTATCATTTTTTGTAAAAAATACATGGTTTCTACATTTATTGATGGGCCTTTTATAATGTTTAGTAATAAAATTTAAATTTATCAAGTCGATAATAGTTAGAAGAATGTTGTAAGAATTTTGTGTAGAAAAAAGCTTTATTTTATAAACATTTATTTATTATTTACATATATTAGCATACACAACAAAAAATGCAAGTGTACCAAATTGCAATAGTTTTAGTATAATGTTGCAATTAAATATGTTTTTTTAACAATCTAAAAAGTCGACTTTTATCGACTATTCGACTTTTATCGACTATTTTAGACTTTTATCGACTTTTGAGATAACATAATCGACTTTTTTCCGATCAAAAAGTCGCTTTCGACTTTTCGACTTTTTTCAGGAAAAAGTCGATTGTTCGAACAATTGTGTCCCAAATCAATGAGCTGAAAAATGTTGTCCTGTGTAATGCCTCCAATTCTTGGTCTTTAAACTTTTTTGACTGCCCTGGGCGATCTTTGTCTTTCGTGTCAAAATCACCACTTCTGAACCGCAGAAACAATTTTTCGCACTTTAAAATCGATGGATCGATCAAATTCACCATAAGCTTCGAAGATCAATGCGCCACTTTGTTGACGCTTTGTTGGCAAAAAATTCGACATTTTCGAAGCAAAAAAAAAACTTTGTTGTTTACACTATAATGTTCAATAACTAAGTGAGAATAAATGACAGATATGACGTATACATTATTGAAAACAAAAATCGCGTTCTCGAATTTTTAAGTCAGACACCCAATCTATAAAATTCGGAAGAGGACCTTTTTAACTTTAAGGATATTGTAATTGTTTCCTTGGAATGTATTAAATACTCAAAAGAAAATTTTTTTCAGCATGAGGACAGTTAATATAATTAGGGTTTTTTAGAGAAGGATATATCGAAATTCATGTCCTTAGTTTTGGTTTTCATAAAATTTTGTTCAAAATTTTAAATGGGATTCTAAGGATGTCGCTAAATAAACTACATATCATATTTTCTAATTAAATTTTATTTAAGAAGGATATTTTTATTCAAAAAATAAACAAATATTACAATTTTTCGATTCACAAGGTCATACTGTCATAATATACTAATATTTCACGACTCGGCTTAACCGACTCTTAGGTGTTCAGCGCAGGTCTCAGCACACAGATTAGTATTATTTTAGGAAATTGTTTAGCTTGAAAGGCAATAAAATTTTCAAACCATTGTGAGGATCCTTGTGAATCGATCAAATATTTTTGATTTTTAGTTGACTGCCAAGAAATTTAGCAACAATCTTGGCAGCATCATAAATCCAAAAAGTGTAAATTAAGCGTCACCCTAATACACCTACTTACATATGCATGTACTTACCACAATTACATGTAATAGTACTTGTATGCAATAGTATGTACAAATGTGTGTAATTTCATTTTTAATTAAAAAAATTTTATGCACAAAAATAAAAATCGTATGACAAAAAAAATATTTAAAATCCTTTACTTGATTTTTTACTTTATCTAATTGCAAATGTACAATGACAAGGATAAATGTGTTATGGCAAAAGGACACATATGTTTAGACAGACACACATTTACTTGCTAACACACACAGACTTCCATACATACATAACAATAAAAAGCATTAACTACCCAGCAGTTAAGCAAGTAGTCAATGTATCGTTTATAAGCAGTAATTCTCACTAATTTCTGATCACTTGGCTAACCCCAGGTGATACATTTTTCATTCGACACGTGTGTACTCTTTGTAGTGCAGAGAGAAGTCTATTGTTTATTTTATACATCCCAAGTAATCTAGCGTCAATAGTCATTTAAGTAATGTAGAGTGTAGTCACTTTAAACGTTAATTTTGTACTGCTCAGTTTTGTGATTTATGCGTACATACTAGTTTTATACAAATTGTGTTGATGTAATTCCCATACAGTTTATTTTCTGAGTTTACTACTTCGGACCAACTATCAGAGATTCAAAAAGGGTGAATTGACCCTCTGTTTAAGACATGCAAGCGTTAAACTAACTAGTAACGTAGCTAGTTATGTAACTAGTTGTCACACTAAATGAAATGTAAAATCAGTAGTTCGGGAAAGTCTACAGAACTGCTGGGAATTGCAAAAAAGCAACAACAACAAAACACACACAATCGTCAAGGAACACATCATTATGTATTCATCAGGAGAGATTATAAAAAAACAATAACAAGAACAGAAACAAACATCAACATAAATTCAAAAACAACAACAACACTAACAACTTCTAAAATACACTGCGTTAAATCATAAAGTCCACCACACAACAGCAACAACAACAAGTAATTAACTCATTGTCTAACTCTGTTTTGCTTGCAAAAACTTGGAAAAAAAAGAATAACAAAATACAATAAAATTATTACGGGAAGGAGCAAAAAAAACTTTGTAGCCAAACACACTTACACTCACTCACCGTTACAGGACAATAAAACTTGCCACACAACAAAGTATGTACAGTGAGCCGCAAAAGTGAGTATACACCAAAAATTATTGGATATTTTTTAAGATAATGAAAATTCTAAAATTTATCCATGATTAAAATTTTAAAGTTTCGGTTTGATAGAGATTGGCTTGAATAATATCTTTGGTTGTGAAAAATATAGATTTAAGTCGGACTATAATGATTTTCATGATCTTAAAAAATCAAAAAATTCGCTGCTGTTTACTCACTTTTGAGGCTCACTGTATATAAAGAACAGTGAATAATAACTTGCAACAAGAACGACGACGACTACGAACGACACAGAAAAAGTGAAATAATAAATGCGAAAGTTTGTAATAATAATAAAAATAATAAAATAGAAATAAAACAGACATTTATGCATACAATATAACACACTTATCCGTTACTGGCTGCGAATACTTATTATTATTGTTGCTTTTATTTTTATTATTGTATAACTGCTACACAAATACACTCGCAAAATAATGGTTAGTTAATAATTTAACGTAAAGAATGACATATTTTTTTTATTTATTACCTATTATGAAATTGTTATCAATAATAATTTAGATCAGTGGTCAGCACTCATAGTCGCCAAGGGCCGAACGCTCACGGAGTACCAACTATACTTGTTAATATTGAAAAAAATTTAAGCAAATTGGCTATTGCGCATTAAAAACTCAATCATTATGGCAAGTTCAATAATTTTGTTATCAAAAAATTCAAATTTAAAATCAAAATCAAAATTTTTTGGAAATAGTAAATCTGGCATTTCTAAACGGCTGGTCCGATCGGAATAAAATTTGACATGGAGAGGCGGTATTGGTATTTTTTTACAATTTTGCCCATAGGATCCGCATTTCCTTCGAGGATGGGAAAATACTTTAGGGATAAATAGGGAACACAACAAAGTTTCCAAACCTGCTTTCCGTTTTCTGATCCCAGATTTAAATACTTTGGCACAAATTTGAAATTTTGATAAAAAATGGTTCAATGGGTCCGAACGGCTTAGGGGCGATATTAGGGTGGCCCTTAATAAGAGAAAGTTGGATCTTGGCCATTCTCACCCCAAAGTTTGGTGAACATTAGTAAAAAAATCATCCTGAAAAAATTTTAGGTAAATCGGTTGGAGTTAAGACGTGCAGCAAGCCCTCTGAAGTTTTGTGATGTAGTTACAAGGGGAAAAAATGCATTTTTTTGGTTTTTGTAAAAATTTTGCCATTAAAAAATTACTTTTGCAATTTAATTTAAAAGAATAGAAATGTGTTATTAAAAATTCGACACGCCATTAACGTGTCTCAGGCAACTAGAACAAGAAATGTAGGAACAAAATTAACATATTTTGATAAATTTTAAAATAACAGCTCATTTTTACTTAATATTTATCCATATTTATTTGTATATGAGTTTTTGTCTTCGCAAAAAAATGGCCAAATAATTGGTTTTTCTCGAAAATTTAAAAATTTAAATCGCAGGTACGGAAAAACTATAAGAGATATTTTCATAATTTTTTCAAATTTTTATTCCCTATTATATTCTCAATAAATGTCAATGAGATGTTAAAAAAATTCTGAAATTTGTTTAACAAAATTTTTAAAAATTTGAAAATGGAGTTTTGAAACAGCCGTTAAAAAAAATTATTTTTTTGTTCATACCTGCGAATAGGTTAACGGTATCCTACGAAGACAAAAACTCATATACAAGTAAATATGGATATATTTTAAGTAAAAATGAGCTTTTATTTTAATATTTATCAAAATATGATAATTTTGTTCCTACATTTCTTGTTCTAGTTGCCTGAAACACGTTAATGGCCTGGCGTATTTTTAATAACTTTAAAATTTTTTGAACAATTTCTGTTTTTTATGTCTCATTATTACGTACATATTTCATTCTTTTAAATTAAATTGCAAAAGTAATTTTTTAATGGCAAAATTTTTACAAAAACCGAAAAAATGCATTTTTCCCCTTGTAAATGCATCTCAAAACTTCACAGTAGCGGCACCCCAACCGATTTGCCTAAAATTTTTTCAGGATGATTTTTTTACTAATGTTCACCAAACTGGGGGGGTGAGAATGGCCAAAATCCCACTTTCGTTTATTAAGGGCCACCCTAGGCGACATATTCGAAAAATAGGACATGTATTTTATACAAGAATGTTCTCCGTAAATATATCTTATAGAAAAGCGTAATAAAAAAAAGAATTAAGTCACCATTGCACCCAAAAAAAAGCAAAAATCTACTATTTTTGCAATTTTTATATTGAAAATCTTTAATTTTTGGATCCTTAATTGATATTGCTCTGAAATCTTCGGTGTATTATTGGTAATTTATTTTTAAGAAACCAAAATGTTTTTATATCACTTTTAATATGCCTATAACTCGGAAATTATAAGAGATAAATAGCACACGCACATATAAAAATCTTTGAAATCGAATGGAAAACAAAAAAATGTCACGTGTTTAAAAAATTCACACGGTACCCTAATTTGAGTCACCACCACTGGAGCATTTGTAGGGTCCATTTTAAAAACTTAGACAAGTGGAAAAGTAAAGAAATTCCTGTTTTCTTCACTAAATTACCTTAGTGAAGTTAAATTTGCTTAGTTAAAGTTTAAACTTTTCCATTTTTACTTTGACTTAATTTTGTTTTTCGCAAATATCTTCGGTAATATTGTAGATGCCCAAATATTTCTTCAATTTATTGGCTGTATGACTTAAAATACGGGATTTACGCGATTTTTTGTTTCTAATAATTTCTATTTAATTTATTCTGTCTTAGTTATTTAAGATTATACAAAATTTCGAGTTTTGTACCAATGAATCGTCATATGCGGGAAGTTTTGCTTTAATCAAACTTATTTCTTAGGGTTAAAAACTATATGTCAGAGATGGTGGTATTATATTAAATTTTAACTTCTTTAGATTATGAAAATAAAAAATTGTTTGTATTTTCATAACTTGAAATTAATTATAGAATAACCTATTCGAGCTGAAAGGGTATTTTTGGGTATAACGGTAGCCAACCTTGCAATTTTCTATTCCTGATTTAGATTATGAAATTTTGATCATAAAAATATACGATTGGTTGTTGTCTATCGTTGCACTGCAAAGCAGTTACGTCCAAGCACGCATACATCGGTTTTTTATGTTTGTGTTAAGCAGCTTTGAAAGCTCTTTTTTTCAAACATGGTGTAACATCGACTGATCGTTATTGATCGTTGTTAAAAGCAAACATTGTTATCTAATTGCTGGTTATACTCTTGTAGGTGTGAAAGCACAAAAGCTCTTTTGTAAAAGCTCGCACATTATGCATATGAGCTGGAAGTAACTCCTGTTAAGCAAAAATTAACTATAAAATTTGTTTACCTTTAACTAACTACAATTTTTACTACTTTATTTCCTTTATCCCTAATACACTTATGTGAATTACACATACATATACGTTTACATAAACATTTAAATGTTTAAGGACATTTTAACGAAAAATGAGTATGAAAATGTCACCAGAGACAAGACATAAATGTTCCATTTGTCTTTCGTTTTCGTTTTCATTTTTTTTGGTTTTTGTTATTGTTTTGCTGCTTCTTTTAATACAACGCATGCTCTCATTATTTTAATAACAAAATAAGAGTAGAAAAAACTAAAAAAAAGTAAATTAATAAAAATTACAAACAGAACCTGGTGTCCTCCCCACAAGTGCAGCACCATTAAATACGCCGGTAGTTACAGAACAATAGAAATACAAACGTAAAAATCATTTAGAAAATAAAACGGAATATTGTGAAATATAAACTTGGGTTTAGTACAGCTGAAAGTACATAGATACACATACATACATAGATTTATATTTAGTTACAAGTGCATTAGGATGGTCCCATTTGTAGGGAAGCAAATTTAGTTTAACATTTTTCAATTCAGAAACTATTGATATTTTTTTGTTCATTGAATGAAATATACACATATATTTAAGATAGGCTGGGTACCATAGTTGATTAGGCATTTTTTGTTTCCCAATTATACGCCACAATTTTAATATTTCTTTCTTGGATTTGAAAGCTCATAAAAACGTGAAAGGACTTGTTATGGTTTCAATAAATAATAAAAAATTTATTTTGAAAAAAAAAATTTAGTACAATTTGTCTGTAGTTGAACAAATCGCACTTGATCAACAAGAGGGTATTAACTCAAAATTTTAAAATTTTCAGTAGAGGTTAAAAACTGATTATGGTTACATTTTAAGAGAATTTGAAAGTCTGAATACATCATAGTATGTAAATTCCATTTAAAAATATATCTACATTGTTTTTCTTTTCAATATTTCCAATTATTGCAAAAAAAATCCATTTTTTGAGTTAATACCATTTTTCTGAAAAAATATGAACAATTTTATTATAAAAAGAGTCACATTTCGAATTAAAATCATAAAGTACAACCAATTTTATCAACAAAACAGTATCAACTCAAAATACAACCAAATATAAATAAAACAATTAGATAATTTTTAACTTGAATAAAGGCTCAACCATAATATAACAATAAAAGGTAGAATCACTACAAAATATGTTCTCAATTATACATGCCTTGAATTGTCAGACTAATATAAAATAAACAAGTAAGAGTGCTATATTCGGCTATGCCGAATCTTATATACCCTTCACCTTTGTTGTGGATGCATTATTATTTTTTATAATTAGTACTTATATGGGGGATTTCATGTCAAGTGAACCAACTTTTGAAATCGATGTCTTCCGATCGGGATGAAATTTGCACCAAGGTTAGCTCTATTGGATAGTAACTCAGACACAATTTTTCAACAACATCGGTCGAGAACTCTCTGAGTTATAGGGGGTAAAATTTTGACAATTTGGTCAAACAGGGGTTTTTTCTTATCCATGTAACTTATTACCTATTGTTCTTAGCAAAATGTGTTCCAAATAGTATAGATAGCTATTTCTTCGATCTTTCGAAAAAAAATATTTAAAAAAAAAAATAAAAAATTTTTAATATTTTTTTTCCGAAATCAAAAACTTTTTTGACTTTTTTTTAAAATACGCTATTTTTTTTATTTTTTTTTTTTTCTTAAAATAAAGTTTAGATATTTTCCTTGAACACCTACTTGGTCGCTTAGTGGGATGCGAGTGGGATATCTATCAAAATAAATATTTTGTAACTCAAAACATAAAATTTTTGCAAAATCAAAAACTTTGTTGACTTTTTTTTTTCAAAATGGACCCTTTTTTAATCTTTTTTTTTAGGTCAAACAAAAGCTTAGATATTATCCTTGAAGACCCTTTTGGTCGCTTAGTGGGATGCGAGTGGGATATCTATCAAAATAAATATTTTTTAACTCAAGACTTACAATTTTTGACTTTTTTTTTTGCAAATACGATTTTTTTTCCAAATGGGCCCTTTTTTTAAAATTTTTTTTGTAGTCAAAAGAAAGCTTAGGTCCATTCCTTTAAGATATTTTTAGTCCCTTAGTGGGATGCGAGTAGGATATCTATCAAAATAAATATTTTGTAACGCAAGACATACAATTTTTTAATTTTTTTTTGCAAAATCAAAATTTTTTTCCAATATGGGCCCTTTTTTAATTTTTTTTTTTGCACAAAAGAAAGCCTAGGTCCATTCCTTTAAGATATTTTTAGTCCCTTAGTGGGATGCGAGTGGGATATCTATCAAAATAAATGTTTTAACACAAAAATTGTATGTCTTGAGTTACAAAACATTTATTTTGATATATATCCCACTCGCATCCCACTAAGCGATCAAAACCATCTTAAAGGAATAGGCCTAAGCTTTCTTTATAGCAAAAAAAAAAATTACAAAAAGGGCCCATTTTAAAAAAAAGTCAAAAAAGTTTTTGATTTTGCCAAAAAATCAAAAATTGTATATCTTGAGTTACAAAATATTTATTTTGATAGATATCCCACTCGTATCCCACTAAGGGACCTAAAATATCTTAAAGGAATGGACCTAAGCTTTCTTTTGACTAAAAAAAAATTTTTAAAAAAGGGCCCATTTTGAAAAAAAATTCGAATTTGCAAAAAAAAAGTCAATAATTGAATGTCTTGAGTTACAACATTTTTATTTTAATAGATATCCTACTCACATCTTCCTAAGTGACAAAATAGGTCTTAAAGGAAAAGACCTAAGCTTTCTTTTGAGCAAAAAAAATTTTTAAAAAAAAGTCCCATATTGGAAAAAAATTTCGATTTTGCAAAAAAAAATTAAAAAATTGTATGTCTTGCGTTACAAAATATTTATTTTGATAGATATCCCACTCGCATCCCACTAATGGACTAAAAATATCTCAAAGGAATGGACCTAGGCTTTCTTTTGAGCAAAAAAAAAAAATTAAAAAAGGGCCCATATTGGAAAAAAATTTTGATTTTGCAAAAAAAAATTAAAAAATTTTATGTTTTGCGTTACAAAATATTTATTTTGATAGATATCCTACTCGCATCCCACTAAGGGACTAAAAATATCTTAAAGGAATGGACCTAAGCTTTCTTTTGACTACAAAAAAAAATTTAAAAAAAAGGCCGATTTGGAAAAAAAATCGTATTTGCAAAAAAAAAAGTCAAAAATTGTAAGTCTTGAGTTAAAAAATATTTATTTTGATAGATATCCCACTCGCATCCCACTAAGCGACCAAAAGGGTCTTCAAGGATAATATCTAAGCTTTTGTTTGACCTAAAAAAAAAGATTAAAAAAGGGTCCATTTTGAAAAAAAAAAGTCAACAAAGTTTTTGATTTTGCAAAAAAAGTCAAAAATTTTATGTTTTGAGTTACAAAATATTTATTTTGATAGATATCCCACTCGCATCCCACTAAGCGACCAAGTAGGTGTTCAAGGAAAATATCTAAACTTTATTTTAAGAAAAAAAAAAAATAAAAAAAAATAGCGTATTTTAAAAAAAAGTCAAAAAAGTTTTTGATTTCGGAAAAAAAATATTAAAAATTTTTTATTTTTTTTTTAAATATTTTTTTTCGAAAGATCGAAGAAATAGCTATCTATACTATTTGGAACACATTTTGCTAAGAACAATAGGTAATAAGTTACATGGATAAGAAAAAACCCCTGTTTGACCAAATTGTCAAAATTTTACCCCCTATAACTCAGAGAGTTCTCGACCGATGTTGTTGAAAAATTGTGTCTGAGTTACTATCCAATAGAGCTAACCTTGGTGCAAATTTCATCCCGATCGGAAGACATCGATTTCAAAAGTTGGTTCACTTGACATGAAATCCCCCATATGCATATTATGCCAATTTTTAATAAAAATATAATTTTTTGTCTTTAATGGGTAATACATTGTTTCGACAAAAATATTTTTGTCGAATTTGTTATAGAAATAGCAGTAAATTTTATCGACTAACTTCTTTTGACATCGAGAAACTGGCATTAAGTTCTTCATTTCTCTGTCAGTAATTGAAATTTATTATTTCAAAACATTTTTCTTCAAAAAAGTTTAATTTTAGTATAAAAAATTCATTAAATGTGTCGAAAACCTTCATATTTGTTTTCATTGCACATTCGATTTATTAGAGATTTCGTTATCGAAAGATTTTGTAACTTCACCTACACAGTAACCGCTCCTGACAGTCATTTCCAAGCAGTTCTACGATACTGTCGTAAACTAGTAATTTTGGATAACTGAGAGACAAATGCACTACACAATTAACGTTTAAAGTCCCTACACTATAGATTACATAACATGGCTTTAAACATGTATTTATACCAAGATATTACAATTAATATAAATATCCATCGTTTTTTAGAAGAAAAGTTATGTTAAAAATAGTTTTAGAACTTTAATTGTTTAATTCCTGGTAAAATTTAAAGAGTTCTAACTGCTAGCAACAGTGTTGTGTATTTTTAAGACATTTCGAAATCCATACTTAATTATTTTATGTTTCTGCGCAAAAATATAAGTGCATATTTGTTTAATTTTTAGGTCATATTTTGATTTTTTTGAAGCATTTTTTAGGCGCATATTTTCCAATAATAAATGCATGAAAATCCGCCCCCTAGTTATAACATTAATAGTGTTGAAGTTAAATCAGTAGCTAATTGTGATTACATGTTCCACTGTAATTCTAGTATATAATTGTTCTACTGTATTTCAAATATAAACCAAGGCGAATTTACTTTACAGGTGGCGTTAACAGCACAGCTGATCTACTTTTTTTTCTTCGCCTTTGTGGTCGACTTGTCAAAAGTTGTATATAGGCGAATTTATTTTATGTCAAAAGTTATTTTGTTTACCTTTTCGATTTCAAAAAAAGTTAATTAAATTGTTTGAAATTTAGTTTTGTGTAATAAAATGAAATTAATAATTGCTGCCTGTGCAAACAAAACAAAAACCGGGAAACGGTAGTTTCTTATGCGTTCCAGGTGATGCCCGCCGGCTTAAGTGGAGCAAAATTTGAAGTCTGGACTTCTTCCGACAAGCTCTAGTTTGCTCGGACCACTTTTCGTTTCGCAGACCTTAGGCACATCCTCTTTGGAGGTACATATGTTCTTGTTGGAGTTGTCCGCCTTGGAGTTATCTTGTTTTGCACCGCAAAACATTTTAAAAATATGTAAAGGCTTATTTACTTTTTTGTTTTTTAATAAATTTATTATTTTTTGTTAGTTTTCAAAAAAATTTTATTATTATTTTTGTTTTTTTTTTCACAAATTTTTGCTTTTGACACATTTGCCCCCCAAGCAACAATAAAACACGATGTTGTTTTTGCAATGTTGTACTTGTTGTAATATCAACGCCACCTGTACAATAAATTCGCCTTGATATAAACAAAATATTTCTCAATTTTCATTTGTTATTATTCGTATTTTTGGATTTCTGTTTTTTTATTTTTCTATTATTTGACGTAACAAGGCATAGAATTTTAAACTCTCTCCCTAGTGATTCTACCTTCTAATGGTTGTATCATGGGCTCAACTAAAAATAATAAATTTTTTATGAAAATATACGATGTATTTCTATTTCTACTTTTGTATTAACTTGAAATATTACCTTCTTGTTGTATAAAAGTAGTCACTACATTATCACGGAAATGGTCTCAAATGTTGTTTTCGGGATGAAAGAGTAATCAGAATACGTTGAAATTTTTACATTAGATAGATATTGATGTTGTTAGTTGATTTCTTGAAAAAAGTGAAATTTTCAAAATTTTGAGTTAATACCCTCTTGTTGATCAAGTGCGAAATGCAACCTAAAATTTGACTATTTTCACAAAATCTGCTCCCCTGTTCACATTTTAATACAGAGGCGTAATAGCTAAAGGTCAGATCTATCCCAATAAATGTTTTTTTTTTGAAAATAAAATTTGCTACACTTTTCTAATGATAAATTTAGAATTTTTTAAAAAAAGTTACTTGGCATGAAGTAGGGTTTTGTGGGTTATCCGATTTTGCTGATACATTCAGCAGATGGCCTTGGGAGCATTGAAAATCGCAAAAGTGAAAATTAAGGGCCAACCTAATATGCATGTATGTATGTGTGGTGATGACAAAATAGAAAACATTTAGTATTTTTAGGGAACAAACTGACATACTGTCATAAAGTTAGTCAAACTACTTAAACTGACTCTTTTTTTTGCGTCTAAATGTCCTGCATGGCTGAGCGTATGACAGTGCGTGTTTGTGTGAGTATTTTGTAATGGTCTGTTGTATGCAGACACAAACATAAATACATTCATATACATACATGCAGCAACAAAAATAAATAAACGTTCCCAGCAGTTAAGCAAGTAGTCAATGTATCCCTTAAAGACAGTAATTGTCACAAATGTCTTATCACTTGGCTGACTCCATTTTATATATTTTGGTCATTTGACACGTGTGTGCACTTTGTAGTGCAGAGAGAAGACAATTGGTTACTTTATGCATCCCAAGTAATCTAGCGTGTAGACAATTGTCACTTAAGTGTCTCTAAGTAATCTAGAGTGTAGTCACTTTAAACGTTTTGTGAGTAATTCGTACAAACTGGTTTTTTACAAATTGTGTTAATATAATTCTCATACAGTTTATTTTTATTTTTGCTTATGTATATTGATATCGCATGTAAAATAGCATGAAGTCAATAGTCACTTTAGTGTCTCTTAGTAACCTATGGTGAAGTAACTTCAAAATTTTTTTTGTACTGCAGTTTATTTTACCCACCAGAAGCGTTGACTACCTTCGATCAGCTATCCGATAGTCACATTGTAATCAAAAGGGTGAATTGACCCCCTGCTTAGGACATGCACATGTTAAAATAACTAGTCAAGTAGCTGATCAAGTAACCAGTTACAAAGCTAGCAAGGTAACAGACGCTATGTAACCAGTTTGTGAATCCAATGCGTTGCCTACTTTGGACCAGCTATTAGACAGTCCCATTGTAATCAAAAAGAGACAATTGACCCCCTGCCTAGGACATGCCCGTGTTAAAATGACTAGTCACGTGGCTATTGAAGTAACTAGCTCCCACCCTAAATGATGGGTAAAATCACTAGTTCGGTACTGTCTCCTAGAACTGCTGGGTTGTCATCAAAAAACGGAAATTCGCACAAACACACACTTACGATTACACCCACACATATATCCGTACATATAAATAAGGACAAAGACCAAAAAACTAAACCCAGAGAAAAATTATAGGTAGTTGTACTTAAATCACAGAAATTATTTTAACATGATTTCTATATATTCAACAATATTATGATCTCTGTAATTATTTATATTATTGTATGATATAATAGTTAATAATGAACATGATTGCCACAACCATATACTTAGTTACAAAAACCTCTGCAATTGTTATATATTTGTTGCAACCATATAAATAATTGTTGAATATTCTGAAATCACGAATAAAGTGCTTTTTGTTATTGGAGAAATATTTGATCAAAGATGTATGTTGGTGGCTATTATTTTTAACTAATCTTGCCTCCTGCTTTCGAATGTTTCCCTGATTTCAGTGTTCACTTGTTCAACTGATCTCCTTCGTTAAACAAAACAAAATAAATTACGTTACTTCACTTTGGCCGACAAAGGTGGAGCTGTCATAATAGAAAAATTAACAGCAACAACTATGGAAAAATAAAAAAAAAAAACTTCTCTGCGTTTAATAATGACGTTGATTACAATCAAACACATACATACACGAAAGTATGAAAGTTTTAGTGTACTTTTACAAGTTTTTCTCATTTTTCTGTGTTTGAAATCGTTATTATTAACCTAGCAAAGCCAAAAAACTTAATTGTCTTTACTTTTTAGTCCGTTTTATTTCTGTATCTAGGGCAGGGATGTCCAAAGCTAAAACTGATATAGTATTGGTGAGAGAAAGAGAGCTGCACTGACGTCAATATTTTTAAGGCTTTATTTGTTAACAATAATCAAGACAACAATCTTAATCAAATTGTCTGCGGCATATTATCATAGCTCATTAATTACGAGTTATAAATCATTTTCGACAAATTTGTAAATATTTAAATTATGTAAATTATTTTTTTTTTGCTTATGTTGTTTTGTATTAAAATCATTTCAAATCTGAAAAAAATTTTCACAGAAGTAAATTAATGTGAAAACCAGACAACACTTCAATGATTTTTTAAAGTTCTAAATGTATTAAACAATCCAAATATTTCTTGCAGTGATCATGAAGAAAAAGTTTGAAAAATATCAATACATCCGCTTGCATTCGTCGCTGTCTCAGTAATTACTAACCAAAGAGAATAAGAATATGTGTGTTGTTAGTCAGCGCGAAAGCACAATGAAATGGACATCTAGGGTGATCACTGTATCATACTCCCATACAAGCAGCACAAGCCATTTATTATTCATCATGCATCTGAAAATGTTATTTCTTATTTTTAATGACATTTTCTCAGGACTTTTTTGCATATTTACCATTATTTCTAATCATAAATAAATTTGCTCTAGATTATTAATTTTGAGATATTAATCGCAACCACTAGAATAACATCCTTGCAACTATAACCCCTACAAAAATCATAAAATTTACACATCTCAAATCCCAAATTCTACATTTTCAAAATTTGTTAAAATAATTTTCAAAAAATTAAAAAAATTGTATACGAATCAGAATAATAAATACATATAAATTTTAACTGTTGTAGCTATTTAGGGTTAGCTTATGATCGACTAGCGGTTTCCAACGAAAGTGCAAAAAAAGAAAACGAATGTATCGTCTAACAAATGTGAGATACAGGATGTCAAAGTTGACCACCTTTACTTTGCAAAGCTTTGTAGAGCTCTTAACTTGTACAAATAGTAGTCTAATTAAACCGAAACGCACAAAAGTTGGTAAAAAGATTTAGGTTTCATCGCGATATTAATTACACTGTCCCACAAATTGAGACGTTTTGATTGGAAAAGAATAGCCATCCTGAAAGGGCGTGTTGAGTAGATAATTTTTGTAGAATAAATTTATAATCAGCTTGTTTGAATATTGTTTTTACAGTGGTTCAAAGTTTTATATGTCCTTTTTGAAAGTATGTTTTTTTTTCTCGAAACAAGGGTCAAATTCACCCCTAAAGATAGGAACTAGAGGGTTAAGATCTTCCACAAAAATTTTCCCCATAATATTCCACAATCTAACTCTGACAATAGAATTCTCTCAGACATTAACTTACATCATTTTTTCAGTTGATTAAAAAATTACAACTTCGACCCACTGTAAAAAAATTATTCAGATCAGTTGGACTATAAGTTCATTCTACAAAAATGATCTACTCACCATGCCCTTTCAGAATTATAGGGTCTCTATTCTGTTCCAGAATTGCTGCTGGACAGTGTTATTTATAAGACAATTATGAATATTTAAGTCATTTTCTGAGGAGTACCAATAAAGCGTTATATGCTGCCAGTTTTGCTTTACTTCTTTAATTTGAATAAAGTGCTGCTGAAGCACACCGAGTGCTCACCAAAGCATACAGTGAATGTGTTTCATCGGTTTCAACGTGCGATAGATGTTTTCGCCCAGGACAGCCAAAACACGTTGAAGACCCAGAATTGGAGGCATTACTACATGAAGATTGTTGTCAAACTTAATAGAGCTTACAAAATCATTGGGAGCAACTCATGCAGTAATTTCAAAACACTTCCAAAAGCAGGGAAAATATATTTTTGTTTAAATTGTGACGTGTATTAGGGAAACAAAAATGCTTAATAAACTACCATCTAGCCTGCCTCAAAAATATATGTTTCATGCAACGAACACAAAAAGATATATTCTTTGTAAATTTGTATAATTTTTGATTTTCGGCCAAAAGTTATGTTGGTTTAAAGTTAAAGTTAATTAAAATAACATCTGAATTCTTCAATTTCAAGACTTCGATTCAACTTTTTGAAATCCGTTTTAGAATAATTGTTTTGTATTACATTGAATTAGTTTTGTTTACTAAATCCTATTTAATAACCTATAACCAAATCCCTGTGACAACTAATTATATTTCGACGGTGTTTAAAGTTAAATAGCATTTAAAGGAAGTCTTCTTTCTAATCTTCAAGTAGATTACGTTAAAGAATCAAAATTATTTCAAATCCTAAAATCTCGTTTTCTAGATTTAGGCCAGCAATTTTTTAATTCATTTTAGGAACTTAAGCAATGCCTACTTAAAGATTCTTTGCATGTATACATTTTTAAATTTTGAATAATTTCTACTTCCTTACATGACATACAAATACACAGACACCAACCTTGCTACATTACAAAACTGTGGGATAGCAAAAAAAAAAGAAGACAAATGAAAGAAAACTTTTAAAATACAAACACAATTACACATTTTGTTAAATGTCCTTTATGTGTTGGTAAGGATATCTTTTGTCAATGAATGGCAATGTGTATTGTGTTATTAGAAGGGACCTAGAAAAAAGTCTTCATTAATCCCAACTTTAGTAAATGTGTAGATTTTTGCAAAAACAAAATATGAGCAAATATTACTTTTGTAACATTAGCTATCAGTGATCTTGATCTATGCTGATCTTTCTCATATTTGTTCCAAAGGGAAGATTTTTAATATTATATCAGAATATCAAAAACAAATTACACTATTCTTCTGAATACTAGGAAACTTTGTCCATTGTTTAAGGTTCTTTAGAAAATAGTTGGTGCCATCCTAATGACCATATTTATGTGAACGTGTGCATGCATGAATTTTTTTGTATATGTATGTATAATTGTATGCTTATGTGTATGATGTCATCTTTATGGCACAATTATGATAGACAAAGCTTATAACCATTTCGAAAGAATTTTCACAAAAAGCCAAATGTCCGCCTTTATATGCCACATAAATGTGCAAAATTATATATGTATGTAGAACATATATAGAGTTACTTTAGTATACTTTGTATACAAATATACATATATGAATGCTGTCGTATCCCTACAGCCCTTTAGAACTATAGTTCCGTATAGTTGAAGGTGTAAATTTCTAAAAAATAAAACATTACTGGTTACACACCAACCTACTTGCAAAGCTATTACTGGCTCAATTGAAATCTTCTTAACTAGTGAAACTAATAGAGCATAGTGAATGTACAAATATTATTGTATTATTAATTTCTAAAGTTGATGAATTATTCCATTTTGGATCAGATCAAAAAATAGTTAAGGTTTCGATCTAAATTTTAGTACATTAAATTAATTCAGTATATATTAAGGATTAGATATCAGCATTTCCACAGTCATGAAAGCGACATTTGTACGTCTTTGGAGAGAAAAAATAAAAAATCTTAACAATTTTGTTTTAATAACATTTTCTTACCACTATGTTTAATGCAAAAGGTAGGTTCTTTACGAACAAGAACGCGACAAACAATAGATAAAACCTCGAATTGGAACGTATTTTTAAAGTAATTTTGTTAAACTAAAGTAGAATAATTTGATTTGATAGTTGACCTGTTGAAATATTTACATTTATAATGCGAATTATTCTACCGTAGCGTTTGTAATGAAGACTAGTTCAAGTAAATTCAACAAAAGCTTCGTACTTATTAGTTTGCCTACTTTGTCCCATCTGAATATGCATATTAAACTATTGAGTGTATGACTTAAAAATGCGGGATTTTTTTTTAAAAATTTTTAGGTATTATTTTGAAACATTTGTACAATAAAACTTATTCAAAGTATTTGTCATTGTTAGCTATAACCTTTTCCTAGCGTTCAGGTAAAATATGGATTCCGAGCCAAAAAAACTGCCCATCTTTTGAGGTCAAGAATGAATCAAGCCAATATTGGATACTCTGTTCTGAAGTGAAGCGTATCCCAGAGAGAGCGTCCTGCATCAATCGAAACAAATAATAATCGGATGGATCACGGTCTGGACTTTAAAGACGATGAGACAAAACTTTCCAACCACTTCTTTCTAAATAGTTTTTAACAGGTATTGCAACATGTGGCCGAGCATTGTCATGATAGAATATTACATATTCATGTCATGTTCAATGCTGCTTCAAACGAATCATTTGTGTTCAGTATAGGTTCCTTGTGATGATCTGGTCAGATTTCAGCAGCTCACAATAGATAGGACCCTTTTGGTACCACCAAATACAGAGCATTACTTTAGCGCCATAGATATTTGGCTTTGGTGTAGATTTAGCAGGTTGGCGGGGCTTCATATACAATCTCTTACGCTTCGGGTTATCGTAATGGGTCTATTTTTCATCACAATTAATAATTCGGGGCAAGCAGCATTTCAGACTTTCAAGGTCACTGAGCTTCAATTCGCATAGTACCCAATTTCCCTGCTTTTGGATGGATCCTCCTACTTGCAAAAGTTTTTAAATTGCTGTTATAGTAGCACCCAATGATTTTGCGAGCTCTTGTTGAAATTGAAAACAATCTTCATGGAGTAATGCTTCCTTCGGTGAGCAATCGATGTGCTTCAGCGTCACTTTTCTTCAAATTAAAGAAGTAAAACAAAACTTCCAGCATATGACGCTTTGTTGGCACAAAATACGACATATTCGAAGCTAAAATAACTTTGTTGTTTACACTTATATGTTCAATAACTAAGTGAGAATAAATGACAGATATGTAACCATTAAAATGACATATAAGTAATTAAAAACAAAAACTGCGTTCAAAAGATATGCCATCTATTGTAAATCTCTCATTTTTAAGTCATACACCCAATAATAAAAACACGAACTGGACACTTTTTGAAAATCAAAATAAAATTGCCAGTGTGATTATTATATGCTGTAGCCTTTCTAGTGAAAGCCACTAAATTCGGATTTGAATTAAAATTGTCAATCACTTGTTAGGTAGAAGAACGCGACATGAAAATTAAAGAAAGAATTAATGAATTTTTAGTAACTGAAATTTTTCTGAGCATGATTTACTGAAGCTTTTAACTTAATATTATCAAACTCAGAACTTGACAAAATTTGCTAGAACATTTGAAAGAACTAAGGTCAGCTAAAAGGTAACTGTAACGCTATTTTGAGTTATTTCGGTAACGATACAAACGTTTTTAAAAATAATATCCCATCAAGGGAGGGTATTCTGTTTAGCCATCATTGCCCCTTCTAATTATAATAAAAACACACTTAGCACTTTAGCACGAGCATATACATACATATGCAAGTATGTATGTATGTATTTACATCTCTTCCTGTCCTTGCTTATTTATATTTGCCCAGTAATAACCAAGTACATTTATGAAGCACCAGAAAAACCAGGAAACACTTTCTATCCGACATCAACAACAGCAGCAACAATAAAGATAGTTTAATTTTTTTTTATTTAGCTTTCTAATGGATTTTTTTGTTTTAATGTTTAAATTATATCAAGCACTCTCTTATTCATTCTCTATCTCTCTCTAACGTTCCTTCCCCTTTTGCCATTTTGCTACTACTTAATGTAAAATTCGTACTTAAAATAAAAATAGTAGCTGTAATAGTAATATTTAGCAGGCATCATTAAAATGAAAATCAAAATCTTCATAAAAGTTTTAATAAAAATTTGTGAATTTATTTCTGGCATCGTATCATCTAAATGTTGCTGTTAGTTTAGTCGTAATAATTTCGTAAATAAAATGCTGCCTGGTTTTAATCGCATTTTAGAGTTTTAATGGATGTTTAAAAAAAACCAATTTTAATCAAATTACTTATGGTTTTTTTAATATTACATTTTTATTTTTTTGTTAGTGATTTTAAAAATGCGAAAATTATGTGTAGAAAGTATTGAAGGAGTTGAACTGTTTAAATTGCATAGAAAACCTGCAGTTTTTTTTTTGGTTGTAATTGGCTTCATTGGGAAATTTTGCTTAAAATATGTTTTAAATATTATAAATTTTAATATCTATTAGCCAGGGTAATTTATGTTATTAAAATACATACGTTTGTAGTAGATAGTTTATCAAATTTAAATTAATTAATTAAATAATAAAATATTTATTAGTCGTAATGTGTTGTTCAGTATAAGGAGTGAGATCGAAAAATTCTTAACACACGTTTTTCATTACATTTTTTAACCCAAGTATTATTTGAATTTTTTTTTGATCAAGTTACCTTTGAAAAACATGTCAGTTATTATGTGTAATGTCAATTATATTAATTTTTTTGTTAATCTGATTAAAATGAGTGACCAGAAAAAAGTGCGTACTGAAATTATTAAATATTTTCAACAAAACCCAACTTGGTCTTACAAAAAGTTGGCCAAGCATACAAAGGTCTGCCGTCAAACTGTTTCCAATGTTATTAAACAGTACCGGGAGAACTTGTCAGTTGATAGAAAACCTGGTTCAGGTAGAAGGAATGGTCCACATGATGTTTCTAAAGCCAAAAAAATAGAACGCATTTTCAAAAGAGCTCCCAACACATCCGGTAGGAAAGCAGCCCGGTTAGCTCAGTGCTCGGACTATTTGGTACGAAAAGTTAAAGCTAATGCAGGTTTAAAAACATACAAGGCTCAAAAAGTTCCTGACAGGAACGCTACTAAAAATTTAGAGGCCAAAAACAGAGCACGGAAATTGAAGTCAAGTTTTATAAAAAAATATTCTTGCTGCATAATGGATGACGAAACGTATGTTCTGGCAGATTTTTCGCAACTTCCAGGTCAAAAATTTTATGTTGCTGATGCTCGAGGGAATGTTGAAGAAAAGTTTAGAACCTAAAAGCAGACAAAATTTCCCAGAAAGTTCTTGGTATGGCAAGCAATATGCAGTTGCGGCAAAAGAAGCCACTCATTTGTTACAACGGGCTCTATAAATACCGAAATTTACATCAAGGAATGTTTACAAAAAAGGCTGCTTCCATTCATAAGACTTCATAATGTGTCCACTTATTTTTGGCCTGACTTGGCATCCTGTCACTATGGCAAACAAGCCCTTGAGTGGTACAAGAACAATAATGTGGTATTTGTACCAAGAGAGGCAAATCCTCCAAACTGCCCGGAGCTAAGGCCAGTGGAGAGATATTGGGCTCTTGTTAAAAGAGAATTGAAGAGTACAAAAAAGGTGTCCAAAAGTGTGGTAGATTTTAAACGGAGATGGACTACATGTTCGAGCAAAGTGACAGAAAGCACTATAAAAACGTTAATGGAAGGGTTTCCGAAAAAGGTTCAAAATTTCATCACTAGTGATTAAAACTATAAAAATATTTTTTTTTGTAAATTGTAATAATAATTTCAATCAAATAAAAAAAAAATTAAAGCTGTAAGTTTAGTGGTTTCTTTTTTATAAACATATATGTATGTTAAGAATTTTTCGATCTCACTCCTTAGTTTTAGCTTATTTTGAAATAAATATTTTATTACTACAATTATAAAATAAAAGTTTAATATTTATAAAAAATGTTGAATCTGTCTATGTCTAGTTTCATAGCGATATTAATTATTATAGGACAATTACGACTAGGGACAAATGTTGCTCGATTTCATACTTTACAGTATAATTTCAGAGTAGTTACAACCAATTTGAGCAAAATTTTTTCAACATATTATTATCAAACAATATTTCGGGGGATATTTGTATGAGGGCTAGGTGAAATAAACAAAGAGTATTTGTGAAAATTTTCAGCCAACTAACTCCTTTAGCTTGGGCCCTACATATTTTCAACAAACGGACGGACATAACTAGATCGTCTTAAAATCTTACGAGGACCATAATATATATACTTTTTGGTTCTACGACCAATATTTCTATACGATACAAACGGAATGCAAAATCAATTTACCCTTGTTTGATGGTGGGTATACAAATTTCAGATTCCAATTTTTTCGAGAATAGTGCAAGAATTCTTTTTGTGTTGTTTATTCAATTTCCGGTAAATTTTTAATTATGATGTTGTGCATAAGCACAAATCGTTGCATATTTTAAGGCAGTTTTAGAAATATTAATTGCTACTAGACTAGTAAAAATATTTCGTTAAAGGAATATCTTATAGTTTTTATTTGTTATATATCTTTTGAAGCATTTAACCCTTTAATGCATATTGTTGCCAATTGTCTACATTCCAGTTCCACTTAAAATCAAAAGGACTACGAAAAGTTTCAGCTAAAGAAATTCTAAATCAAACTAAAGCTAAAGGAAATATAATAAATAAAAATCAACCAAATATTTGATACTTAATAGAAAAATAAAAGTAAAAATCATGCATTTAAGGGTTAATTATACCCTTCACCTTGGTGAGAAGCGTCCACAATATAATTGTCCGACCCTATAAAGTATATATATTCTGGATCCTTCGAGTCGATTAAGCCATGTCCGTCTGTCTGTTGAAATCAACTTTCCGAAACCCCAAATAACTTACATACATTAACATTCTTCCGACTCGGTTGCTATTATTTTTTAACCCAAATTTTTTTTCGCTAAATATTAAAAAGACAAAAAAAAATCGAAAAATTTTTTTTTCAAAAAAATTAAAAAAAGAATTTTGTAAAAAAATTTTTGTTTACCTAAAAATATTTTTTTTTTAAGTATAATTTGGTGAAGGTTATATAAGATTTGGCACAGCCGAATATAGATAGCTCTCTTACTTGTTTTTTTTGTAAAATTGCCGAAAGTTTTCTAAAAAGTAGTTAATTTGTCATAATAGATTTTAGTTTTGCAAATGGTTACCAAAACGTTAGTTCATTAACCCTCCGTTAGACGCAATCATTTTCAATCAAGACTAGTCACAATCTATCAAATTGATGTCAATAAAAGAAATGCGATTTGAAAATAATCTCTTCACTTTTTATTTCGAAACAATATTAAATTCTATAAAATTTTAATAAATGTAAAATTTTAACTGTTTAAGATATCATAACATAATTTGTAGCCCAAATGTCCTTAAATCAATAAATTTGCCATTTTTTTATTTCCAAATACCGCAATTCCCAAAACGGGGAAAATGTATTTCAAGAAAAAAGTTTTTTTAAAGTGCGCACTGTGACGTTATATACCGTGCGATAGTAAAAAAACTTGGCATGGATTTTAGTCATAAGATCTTTTTCGAGGATCGGTGCTTTATGTTTTTAGAATTTTTATTCAAACATACATTTTTTTTTTTAAATTTTCCATGTTTGAATAGGGCTGATAGGATCTATGTCCGCTTAAATGAGTCAAACTTTATTTTAGACGCTTATGCATTAAGTTCTCCTTCCGTTCCATATTAAAATTATGTATAGTCCCGAAGAAAATTTCTTTCTATTACTTTTTATACGGACGAGATAACTGTTAGCAAGATTTTTTATTCAGAATTTTGTCGCAAATTTAACAGATATAAAAAAACAACCTAAAGAAGGAAAACTCTGACAACTATTTAATTCGAATCTTGCATAAATTACAATACACCATTTATCTACCCTTAACACAGGTGAAGTGTATTAAAATGCAAACTTTTCAGATTCAAATTCAGATTTTTCGAGAATAGTGCAAGAATTTCATTCTTATTATATTACATGTCCGTTACATTTTAAAGTATATTGATCATATAAGTACAAAAACGTTGCATATTTTAGGGCGCTTATGAAAATGGTGATTGTATATATAATGATTTTGTATGATTAAATAGTACATGTTTACTTATAAATTAATAGATACAAATCAGGAGATCTTCATTTCATAGGACTTATTTATGGCCTACTTAGAACTGCTTATAGTCCCAATACCAAAAGCTTATGAGAACCCCTGGCTATACAAAGCATTTTTATTGGAATCAGTTGATAAACGAGTCACATTTAAATAAATCGGGTGAGTACTTAGATTATTCAAAATATAGCACAACTGCAGATGTGAATTTTTCCTACATTGTACATCCCTGCAGTCACCACTCAAACTAGATTACTGGTTTTCTTTAAAATAAATGTTTAGAAATATGTATATCTCTCAATATTTATTGCAAAACTTTCAGTAATTTTAATTGCATTATTTTGGCCAAAAAAAAAAAAAACTTTTATTACAGAAGTATAACTTAAATATAGTATACATTATCTTTGATTTAAAGCAACTTTTAAAAATTCTAAACACATACAATATTGTACCATAAGATTTATTTGATTCCCTTTTATTTTACTGCAATTACATACATATTTACATATGTATATGATGAGTAAATCTAAACCTCAAATCCAGAAGTTATATCACAATTTTTTACATTTTATTATTCAATTTATATAAATATATTTAATCACCTAATGGATGGCTTTAGGAAATAAATAAAAGAAATGTTACCAAAAAAAATAAAAAAAGAAACACAAACTAGCATACATATGGTTTATAATGAAAATAATATAATTTGACTAAAATGTTGTCAGTTTCGTATGACAATTGTAGTCACATTTCTATGTTTATAGATGGGATACGATAGATGCTTTCTCAAAAATGATTTTTATAAATTATACATATTCATACAATTACTATTATTACACTTATGCACACATTCATAGCACATCATACAGGCAGTCACACACTCACGTACTTACTTCCATACATACCTACAATTACAGCCAGTCAGTCATTCATTCATTTATTTTCCCATAATGTACATACTTCTATTCTATTTTACCCTAAATTTTATACATTCTTAAATTAGGAGGGCCCTTATTTTGCAATTTTTAAACTTTATATGCTGAAAATTTTAGATAGATCGGTACCGATCCTCACAGGTAGAATGATTTATGTTCATACTAGCTAAAACCCGGTGTGCTTCGCTACCCGTACCGTAAAGATTTACAATGTATTTAGTCTATCTAAAATTAGTTTCTGTTCATGTGAAAAACATGGATTTTCTAGATTTAGTCCGCAAATTTGTTGTTCATTAATTGCCTTACTGTAAGTCGAGTGCCATTACAAATACGCAAACAATCATTTCTGTACTAAATATTAATATTGATAGCTGCTATAGCTGTCCCTATATATAATTTTTCATCACATCTATGGGAGGTGCCACGCCCACTATTGCTAATTTGCCCATTTTTGGCCTAAATATGTAGTTCATACAAAATTTGAACGCTTTACATACTACAATTATACAGATAGATATGAATTTTAGTATTTATATTGTTTGGGAAGTGCCACGCCCACTATTTCAGTCCGCCCATTCTTGTCCTAAATATTAAAATTGATGGTAGAATATCCGTACAAAATGTATGGATTCTATCTCTTATTGTATCCCATATATAAGATTTTTTAAATAATCATCATATGGGAGGTGCCACGCCCTCTGTGGCTACTACTCCCATTTTGCCGCAAATATTTAAACAAACAGTGGAATTGCTCATGCAAAATTTGAGGACTATAGCTATTATAGTTTCCTAAATATTTGATTTTAAAAATTAACTTTGTATGGGAGGTACCACGCCCACTTAAAATTTCAAAACAAAAAGTAGCCTATAGCTCCTTCCAGACATACATAAATATACTGTAAAAATTTCAAGCAAATCGGTTCAGCCGTTTAGCCGTCTATAGATCCCAAACTAATAATAATAAACATACATACATACAGACACACATTCACTTTTATATATATAGATAAAACTTGTTTATGTCAATTTTCATCACGATATTGGAACAAATATTCCCCGATTTTCGCCATACTTTAAAGTATAATTTCAGAGTACTTAGAACTAATTTGTACAAAATATCATCAAGAATGCCGGATAATCAGTATATTTGCAACTGCTAAAACAGTATTTGTATATCAGCCGTGCAAATTCAGGACCACCCTAATGTACATACATACCCAGCTCGTAGTGTGAGTTTCAGGTATAAATTTGAAAACAATTACAAATATCAAACGATAAAGTTTATGTCGAATGTTACGTACATTTGTATATGCATGTCTACAGGTGTGAGTATTTATTTGTTAGTGTATGAGTGTGTGTACGTTCTGAGGTGAAGTGTTGTGGGTTGTATATATGTGTTGGTAGTTTACACACGTGTATGTAATTTTTGAAGGCCAGGGTAGTGCATGAATCTATTGTTTTATTAAAAAGTTTATTTTTTATGTCGCCAAAAATAGATTTTTTGAGAAACTACACTTGCAATTTCTGCTGATAGTGGGTTTGGAGCTTTATTAAAAACAATTGTAATAAATATTGTACATTTTAAAGTATTCTTCTCTGTATTATAACAGCTGCAATAATACAGTAGAAGACTAAAGGTTATAGGGTAAACAAGTTTACTATATATAAGTTAAACTAAAGGGAGTTGTCCAAATATACGCAAGATTTTGAAAACACTTTTATCTCTTGATTGTAATTTGTTTTGAAATTTGTGGAAATTTTCCATGTCCATTTTGCATAAATGTAGCTGCCATATTCCTGTAATTGGTGTGGAAGAAACATCACTGTTCGACCATCCTTATATGGTGTAATGATGCCTTCAGCCCAAAATCCGTTACAGTGACTTGTTGAGGATGCATGATATCTGAACACCAAGTGCTGCAATTTTGACGATTACCAAGCCATTAAGATGAAAATATGCTTTATCACTTAAAATGATTTTACTCGAAAATTAAGAACTGTGGCCGACAAATTTTAAAATACTGTTCTCTTATGTAATAATCTATTTTTACTATTCCAAAACAAAAAATGTATCACTAAAAAATGTTTGGTGTATGACTTAAAAATGCGGGATTTACAATAGATGGATTATCTTTTGAACTCGGTTTTTATGAAATTTTGAATCTGTAATTTATTCTCACTTAGCTATTGCATATTATAGGGAAAACAGAAAATTTTTGCATTGAAAATGTGGAATTTTGTACCAACGAATCTTGCGGGAAGTTTTGCTTTACTTATTTAATTTTCAAACAAGGTCCGCTAAAGTACACCGATTGCTTACAGAAGCTCATGGTGAATGTGTGCCATAGGTTTCAACGGTTCAGACGTGGTGATTTTGACACTGAAGACAAAGATCGCCCAGGTCTGCCAAAAAAGTATGAAGACCAAGAATTGGAAGCATGAAGATTGTTGTAAAACTCAACAAAAGCTTTAAATTTTTAAACGTTTGCGAGCAGCAGGATTCATCCAAAAGCAGGGAAATTTGGTACCATACGAATTGAAGCTGGGGTCATTAGTTGCGATGAAAAATGGATCCATTACGATAACCCGAAACGTAAAAATGGAATCTGAAGCCCGGCCAACCAGCCTAATTGACATCAAAGCCAAATATCCATGGCGCTAAGGTAATTCTCTATATTATCAACTGCTGAAATCTGGGAACCTTTACCGATCGCAACTGATTCATTTGAAGAGAACATTGGTTGAAAAACGGCCAGAATATCTGGCAAATCTGAAACCGTAATATTTCATCATGACAACACTCTGCCACATTTTGCAATACCTGTTGAAAAGTATTCTGCCATTTGAGTTTTTTCGTTGCAAAAATCATAACTTTTGAACAAAATGCGATAATCACAAAATTTAAAAGGCATATGATAGTTAATTGATGAACTTATGAAATGAGTTGTTGAAAAGGGTTCTCCGCCTTTTAAATGCCTACTTATGGGTTAGAAAATTTTAAATTTGTGGAAAAATCAATTTTATGAGATGTAAAATAAAACATATATTTTTAATATTTCTTTGTAAAGGTTTTTATGATTTAAAATTATTCCAGAAAAGATTTAATTTTTTTTTTATTTACAGTTAAAATTTTTTGTAAAATATTCCAGAAATGATTTAAAAAAATTGTTTTTTTTTAAATTAGTTTTTCAATTTGTTTGTAAAATATTGCTCATAATCTGTAACCCCCTGTCTATACCTGATAAATTTTTATCATCATAAACGTCAAAATCGTTGTCATGATAAAAAATTATCCAGTATAGTCTCCATTTATTAGTATTATTGCTTCGTTATGACAAAATTGTTAGTGCTTTTGCACAGACAACTTTGTCTTGACAACAAACGTCATTAATTGTTTTAATACGTTTTGCAACCTCACTTTTCCTACAGGCGTCACTGTACGACGCAGAGCGCTCTCTCTGGGATACGCATCACTTTGAATTAGGGTAACTTGTATTGGCTTGATTCGTTCTTGGCCTCAAAAGATGAACAGTTCTTTTGGCTCGGAATGGTGGTAAAAGGTCATAACTAAGAATGGCCGATACTTTCAATAAATTTATATTCTACAAATGTTAAAAATATTATAAAATCCCGCAATTCAAAGTCAATATGTTAATAAAGTTTATTTTTTTAAGTTTATTTTATTTCTTTTAATATATTAATAATGTTTACATTTGTCTTATATATGTATGTATATTAAAGAGTTTAGAAACTTTGTTTCTTTTTTAAATTTGAATTTTGTGAACTTTTAGTAATTATTTAATATACAAAAGAAAGGAAAAAATTAAAAAAACCTTTATGAAATATGTTAATAAAAAATCAGTTGATAATTTGTTGAGTTATTAACAAGTAAGAGTGTTATATGCGGCTATGCCGAATCTTTTTTACCCACCACCAATATAATACGGCAAATTTGTATGTAGGATACTGAGCATTACACAGTACAACACATCAAAATCGCAAAAAACTTTAAAAAAAAAGAGATTTCTTTTACCTTTTGTACCCTGATCAGGTCCATAGGTAGCAAACCGATCAAAATTTAAGGAAACAATCAACTACAAAAATGTACCTAAGATCTCAATAAACAACTTTCTAGAGCATATGAACTTCCTAGGAATGATTCTTAACACCGTTTAGGTGGGTCAATATAAGTTAGTAAGAAAAAACTCACAAACAGGAAAACAATTTTAAAATTTTTTTACACTCAAAAATTATTTAAAAACAGTGATTTTCATACAGAAATTTTGAAATTGTTTTCCTTTCGTGTTTCTGAATCAGGCCCTAATTGTTTTGGGTCATAAACCATTAAATTATTATAAACTAAAGCATACTTTTAGGCAGCTTTAAACAAATTTATTTAGATTTTTTTAAAGTTGTTTGCGATTTTGATCTTGAAGATACAGTTTTTTGATTTTATATGTTCACAATTTTTGTTCTTAATGACAAGGGCTACAACTTTGTCTCAGAGAGTAAATCAAAATTACGAACTTTTTGCAAAATATGAGCCTGAGAATATTATCACATTTTTGAAAAAATTACACCGAGGCCCCAAATCTTTGGGGGCCCATAAAAAAGTGCATGACTTTGGCCAAGACTGGGGGAGACGTGTCTTATTTTTGTTCTTTTATCACGTAGTGGTGTCCGTATATGGTTATATTTCCATGACTCAAATAAATTACACTTAGTGTTATTAACACAGTCTCCCGGCTTCAATTTGTTACTTATTATCTGCAATATATTTAAAGAAAATAGCAAATAATTTTTGAAAAAGGCAGAGGTTATCTCACATTATTGTCTATAACTCTGCATATAACAGCATTATGAAGCTGCCAAATAACTAACGGATACATTCATATATTTTGGGCTATTTTACTTTATTCACTAAACTAGAACTTGTTACTTTTGTATTGCCATAAACCAAAAAATCATTTAACTCCTTAAAGTTCTGATTCTAAGCTTGTGTAAAACTAAACATAAACATCAGGCATCATGTGTGTCTCAGATGTTACTTAATGTTACATTAATGTAATTGTCACACATTCAAAATCACAAGGTAAGTAGTATCTACTCGTACTCGTCTTTGTCTATCTAACAGCTACAAAAACAAAAAGAAAATACACAAAATATTTATGACACACATATCCATACATTCAATTATATAATATAGTACATATCTTCTTGTTGCGTGTTTTTCTTTAAATTTTTCATTAAGACAACGAACGAAATAAAACGCTTCGTTAGAATTAACAAAAGTATCATCAGTGAAACCGAAACAAATTTTCAAAACTAATATTTACTCTATTGATGATTTTTCACATCTACCAATCTCGATCTTCATCACCCATCCGTCCGTCTACCATGAAAGGTGTCATTTGTGTAAAAAATGTCATTGATATTCACTCATACTCATATCCACACACATACGCACACATACATACTTGTGTGCCAGCCAGCCAGCACTAAAACAAAAACACTGCAGAGTTTTTTGTTCTGATTTTTATGTATATATTTCACTTCCGCTTTTAAGGCTTGATTTTTTTGTGTGTTTATTTTAAAAAGTTTTTTTTTTATGGATTTTTTTAACTAGAAAAAATTTTACAAACAATTTAAATTTAAAGCGTTAATATGATGGAGTATTTATTGTGAGTATGTGTGTGTATGAAAACAAATTGTAAATGTGTAGGTGAAACAGAGAGAGTGCATGTATGAATGTATTGGTTTAAACGGTGGCTGGCTGGCTGGTTGGATGTATGGCGCTTTTGTTTTTGTTAAATTTATTTATTTATTTTAAGGCTGTAGTGTGTGAGTGTGAATTTTAGTTTTTGTATGTAACGCGACGAGTACTTTATTTTAATACTCATTTTGTGGCATGATGAGTACTTCCGGAAAAATGTATATGAAAGCGTAAAAAAAACACATAAATTCTTGTGGTGATAGTTCCGTTCAACAATATTTGTATGTTTATAAGAATGTAAAAATATAAAAAAATAAAAATTCAGCAGTGAAATCTCTAATAATTTAAATTTTCATTAAATGGAAAGTATTGCAACATATGTATGTAGTGTATTTGTAAGCAAAAGTAACAGTAAATAATAGAATGCAGGCAAAAAAACTTGAGAGCTACGTAAATAATTTTATACAAAAAAAATCATTAATCATATATAAAAATAAAATTTTCGAAACCAAGCAAATTTACTTGGGTTTTAACTTTAAATAATTGTATTTTATGAAGCTGATGTCGGATTTGTTGGATTTAAGATGCATTTGAAAGGCAATTATGGGCTCTAAGATGATTTAATTAAAAAATAGTCTGATTTCATGATACAAAATCAATTTTTACATGTGCTATATATAAGTAACATTGCGAATAATCTTAAAAAATTTTAATTTGATAAAATATAATTAAATATGTAGTATAAAGAAAACACGTAAACAACAAAAGATATGTTATACATATATCAGTGGATAGGGGTTTTTGTCCATTTTTAAAAAATATATATAACTTTTGACAATTAAAAAATTCATAGAATTCTTTTTTTTTAATGTTACAAAAAATACTTTTTATTGCGTTTTTGCAAAGATACACATTTTTCAAATTGAAATTAAATTTTTATTTATGAATATTTATACCCTACACCAGATGTGCAGATGTTTGTAACGCCCAAAAATATTAGTCTAACACCCACCTTAAAGTATACGGATCGACTTATAATCACTTTCTGAGTCGATTAAACGATGTCCGTCCGTCCGTCTGGCTGGCTGGTTGTCTGTCCATGTGGCAATTTTGAAGATACATATTTCGATAAAATTTGGTACGTATAGTTTTTTCGGCCCAATGACCAAGCCTATTGAAACTGGCTGAAATCGGTCCATTATTTCACCTAGCCCCCGTACAAATGTCCTCCCGAAATTGGACTTTATCGGTCATAAATGTTTAATTTATATAAGTATCTACACAAATTCCGCTCCAAATATGTTTTATATATACGAAATTCATGTCAGTAAATTTTGCTATGATCGGTCCATAATTAGTCATAGCTCCCCTATAGATCCGTTTACGAAAATCACTTTAACGTGCATAAATCTCTTAGAAATGTTGGTATACACACAAAATTCAACATAAACTTCCATATAGACATAAATCATACGACCTAATTTCATGGTGATTGGTCCAGAATTGGTCATAGCTCCCATATAAGGCCCACTTCCGAAAATCACTCACGAATATAAATTATTGAAATTTTAAAAGAAAAATGTTTTTTCTCTTTTACTTAGTGTAGGGTATTATATGGCCGGTCTTGACCGACCATACTTTCTTACTTTTTTTAATAAAATTTTACTGTTAAATAGATTTTTCTATTGAAAATGCAAAAATAAAAACAAATTTTGAAATTTTTAATCAGGAATCCCGCATGGTCAGGGTTATTGCAACCCTTTACAGAATAATTAAGAACGTATTTGGCCATCTAAAATGGTTCACTGTATTTTGATACCAACTATGCGATTTGAGAATTTTTTTCAAATTTGTTTTTATTTAAAATATTTAATGTAAAGTTAGCTTTTCAAAAAGTATAAATTCCCAATACATCTTCTTGGAAATTGCTTAGATATCTTAAAAAGAAAACAAGTACTTTTTTTCAAAAACTAGCGAAAAATCGCCATTTTTGAATTCATTGAAAACATCGGGAAATATTTATTAAAAAAAACCGGAGTAGGGTAGGTAAACATTTTGAAAATATGATATTCAAATTTGAATATCTTTAAAGTTATAATCGATAGCTACGACGAGGTTTTTTGTATTTTTTTTTTAAATCGGCTCACAGACAAAGAAATATAATCGTTTTAAAAATTTAACATACCCGAAGTGTCCTACTTTGGGGTCTCTTGGCTGAACCCCTGGTGGGTCCATGCGATCCAAATTCAAAACTTAAACTCGAAGACACTTCCAGGTTATATATTTATTTCCCCCTTCTGTTTTATATACCACAGTGCGTCAGCTTCATAATAAACGAATATTTAAAAATACACAATACCTCAGCATTTATAATTTTTCCAATAATTTCAATTGAGTATAAAATCGAAATTAAAAAAAATAAAAATGGAAACGTGCAAATAACTCTAAAGAGTATGTGTATAGCTAATATGATTAGAGTCGGAAGACCAAATGTCAATTTGTTTGTGATGTCTTATAAAATTCATGATATACATATGTATGTGATCATTGATATTTCTAACCATAAATAGATCTTTTGTACAAAAACCAAAACCAAACATAATTTATTTAACCAAACTCCATAAAGATTTTAATTTTTTAATAACATTAAATGCGTTTAGTTAAGAAACAAATCACAATCTGTGATCACCCATAGTTATTTGGCTCATGTAAAAAAAGAATTAAAGGTATCCCTGGACATGTCCAATTTTAAGCGTAAGTGGACCACCTCGTCCAAAAAGGTAACGGATGAAACTATAAACTTTTAATGGGAGGATTTCCGGAAAAGTGGATAAATTTATAAATGCCTTGTATTATGCTAATATGTATTTTAATGTTTAATGAATTTTATGTGAATTCTATATTGAACGGAATAAGTTTTATTAAACTTAATACAAGTATACGTTTTTTTGGATCACTTTTTGAAAAATAAAAATTTTGGCATCGACAGCCTATATAATTTGATTCCAAATTGTCGGATTTCGAAGAATTTCAGTTTTTGATCAGAAATTTTTTCTTAAAAATACATTGCGTAGCCCATATTACTTGAAAATATTTAATTTCAGATATAGGTTGGGAACATCGAATATTCAAACCCACGCACAGTGGGTTCGATGGTACCCAAAGTGGCGATTAATTCATAGAAACCGTAGTTTTAAAATATTATATTTTTTTTATTGATGAGTTATTATAAGCACATAAAAACACAGCATTTTAGAAAAAATAGATAAAAAATTTTTTTTTTAACCCTTTAAGCGCTTTATTGTTTTTTTGAAAAAAAAGACCTTAGTTCACAATATATGCTGTAACTTGTGAATCGAAAGCGATAAATTAATGAATAAAATTGGAAATTAAAGCATACTTAATTTGCTATTAAAAAATTCAAATAATAAATTCAAAAAATAAATATATATTAGTATAAATTTAATTTAAAATCCAATTTTTGTTTTCACAAAATTTTATAAAAATACAATTTTTTTCAAAAAAGTCACAAAAGAGAATTTTATAATTTTTTAGTAATGAATAATCATAAATCCATAAAAATACAGCACTTTAGAAAAAAAAAGTTAAAAAAATAAATTGTTTTAACCCGTTAAGTGCATTATTGTTTTTTGGAAAAAAAGACCTTAGCTCACAATTTATGATATAACTTTGGAATGGAAAGCGATAAATTAATGAAAAAAATTGGAAATTAAAGCATACTTAATGAGCTATTAAAAAATTCAAATAATAAATTTATTAGAGGTATTTATATTAGTATAAAATTAATTTAAATTTTAATTTTTGTTTTTCACAAAATTTTATAAATGTAAAATTTTTTTTACTGAAAATATTATAAATTTTTGTAATGAATAATCATAAATACATAAAAACACAACTTTAAAAAAAAATCGAAAACAAATGTTTAACCTTTTAGGCGTTTCTTTGGTTTCGTTTTACTTTCTTAATAAAAAATATATTAAAATATTTGTATTATTCTGCATTCTCAAATTCACCACAAATATCCCAATTATCATAAGCTTCATTATAATCATTATCTTCATCATCATTATTATAATATTCTTCATCATTACTATCTTCATCGTTGTTATCATTTACTGGTCTTGTTATATAAATGACAACCAGTGTTTTTACACAAAAATGAAAATAAAAAAAAATGGCCGGGCATTGTCTGGATTTTTTTTTCTTAAATATAAAATCTATAAAACTAATTTCAGCTAGTACTAACTTATTACTTGTGGCCCATTAAATGTGGAAATTATCCCAATTTTGAACCTTTTTTAAAAAAAATATTAAAAATATATAAAAATAATTTAAAAAAAAAAATTTACTACATACTTTAATAGCTGATGTTGAAGGTTCCATTACAAAGGATTTACTTTTAATAGATTTAATACTAACAATAATCGCTTGAATTGTAAAAATTTCCAATTTTTTCACTTTTTTTAAAAACAGCAATAATTTGCTAAGTTTGACCGCTCACTGAAAAGAAAGTAAACAACTTAGTTGATTTATTTTTACAGCAAATGATCTAAAATTTTATCTACTTTTACCCTATACCAAAATTTATTATAAAAACTTTATTTCTAAATTTCAATTAATCGCCACTTTTATACCATTTGAACTCAACGTGCATCGACCAGCCTAGTGTTCATATTTGTTAAACATTATATAATTTAGATTAGCAAACTGCTAAAATCACAGTCTCCAGATAAATAATTTTGTTAACATGTTTTGGTCACTTAAACCTTTAATAACTAAATTTAATTACAGACATTTAACTGCAACTTTATAGACTCAAACCTGCTTAAAAGCCTCCTATAAACACTTTCGCAAGATATGCCAATGCAAACAACAACAACAGCAGCAGCAACATCAAATAAAAACATTTTACTTAAAAAATATTGTTTCTTTTTTTCTTGTTGTTTTTATTTTGGTTTTAACAACCATTCATCATTCATTTAACCACTTGAAGCTGTAGGTCATACATGTGTATGTGATTCAGTGGGTGTATTCGTTTGTGTTTATGTTGCCACTCGAATGTCGAATTCTTTATTTAAAAATAACATTAATATTCCTGAATAACCAAAAATACAACATGAAAGTAGCAGCAGTAGTCCACAACAACCGCTTGAGTAGTAGTAGCAACAACAGGAGCAGCCGTAGTTACAACAATATCATCAATATCATTAGCAAAAGTTGCAACAAAATACGCGACACAAATACAAGGCACACGCATGAATAAACCAATCACATTTACTCACACATGTCCTCACATGCAACGAGGTTAGGACGAAAAGGTTTTTATTAAAGAAACAATCTCATCAACAATATATTACACGTACCAAATAAAAATACTTATTTGCTTTAAATCGTTCAAAATTCTCGAAATACCCAGCAATCCTTCCAGACAGATCAATTTTTTTTCCACAGAGTCATTTCTTCTGGTATGGTAAGGTGAAACTGTTAGATAAATACGTTTAGAGATTGAAAGTATTTCTTAGCTTGTTCTCATTAGCAAAAGTTGCAACAAAATACGCGACACAAATACAAGGCACACGCATGAATAAACCAATCACATTTACTCACACATGTCCTCACATGCAACGAGGTTAGGACGAAAAGGTTTTTATTAAAGAAACAATCTCATCAACAATATATTACACGTACCAAATAAAAATACTTATTTGCTTTAAATCGTTCAAAATTCTCGAAATACCCAGCAATCCTTCCAGACAGATCAATTTTTTTTCCACAGAGTCATTTCTTCTGGTATGGTAAGGTGAAACTGTTAGATAAATACGTTTAGAGATTGAAAGTATTTCTTAGCTCATTCGTACCGACAAAATAACACCCACTCAAACACAAATATCCTCAAAGTTTTTTATGTTGTTTTTGTCTTTAAATTCACGTGCATATTTTTGTATTACAACAACGAAAACGACAACAACAACATCCTCATCAGGGCTGAGATTCTCATGCACATAAAACATTTACCCAACTAATTGAAAAATATGCACTAAAAACAGAAATAAATGCATTATAAGATGTAAAATATTTACAAAAACAGGCATTATTTTCTTAACCCTCCGTTAGTCACAATCATTTTCAATCGAGACTAGTATGAAATTGATATCAATAAAAGAAAGGCGCGATTGAAAATAATCTCTTCACTTTTTATTTCGAAAACATAAAAACAATATTAAATTTAAAGTATTTAAAAGAATAATACAAATAAAATTGCAGTATAAATATATTTTTATCAAAAAGTAGCTTCAAACTTAGGGTGTTTAAAAAAATTTACATTTAAAAAAAATTTTGCCTGTATCAACTAGATCAGCTGCGAGTAACGGAGGGTTAATTACCCAAAAAGATGGTGGTATATTGAATTTGTCATTCCGTTTGTAACATATCAAAACATGCTACATAAAATCGATGTCATTGTGTTGCAAATCATCAGATTCAGAAAAGTAATTGGTCAAAATTGATTTTGGATCATGCTTTTGCATCAAAATCTCAGACCTGATAATCATATACCAACTTGGATGAATGAATGGCTGAGAATATATTTTCAAACAAACGAATGCACAAACGAAAACAAACAAGAAAAAAATTGCGAAAACAAACGAAGTAAACAATAATAAAACAGCAGCAGCAGCAACAACAACAACAAAATGGAAATAATATTTATACACATGGCTTTATTTCCACAGATCGTAGAAACGTGTTCGTGATTATGTATGTGTTTATTAACATTTCAGAATACTTCGGATTTAATGCAACACAATAGACTGAATATAACCACTATTTTAATAAATGTACAGTGAATTGATGCTTTCAAATTTCCCCAAACTTTTTCTAGGGAATTACTACAAGATAACAATAAAATTTTTAAACTTTTCGTTGTGACATAATTTTTCGTTTGTAAAATTTTAGTTGGGATAACGAAAAATAGTTTGTTCAAATGATGGAGGATTTCATGCCAAGTGAACCAACCAACTTTTGAAATCAATGTCTTCCGATCGGTATGAAATTTGCACCAAAATCCTATTGATAGTAATTTATGCACAATTTTTAACAAGATCGGTCGAGAACCCTTGTAGTTAGAGGGGGGGTCAAAATTTGACATTTTGGCCAAACAGGCGTTTTTTCTCATCCATGTAACTTATTACCTATTGTTCTTAGCAAAATGTTAAGATAGTTACTTCAATCTTTCTAAAAAAAAAAAATTAAAAAATTTTGAATTTTTTTTTTCAAAATCAAAAACTGTTTTTACTTTTTTTCAAAATGGTTCCTTTTTTCTCAAAAGAAAGCTTAGATGTTTTCCTTGGAGATCTTTTTGGTCGCTTAGTGGGATGCGAGTTGGATATCTATCTATTAATGTTTTGTAAATCAAAATAATTTTTTTACTTTTTTTTTTCCAAAATTAACCCTTTTTTATTTTTTTCCTCAAAAGAAAACTTAGGTATTTTTCTTTAATAGATTTTTTTGTCACTGAGTGGGATGCGAGTTTTTATTGGTTTTTTGCGATATCAACAACTTTTTTGGCTTTTTTTCGCTCAATAATTATATTCCTTAGGTCTATTCCCTTAAGAACTTTTTGGTCGCTAAGTGGAATGCGATTGGGATATATATCGATATATATAGGTGTTTTATAACTCAAAATATAAAAGTTTAGTTTTTTTTTTTTTTTGAAAAATCAATACATTTTTTGAAAATTTTTTTCAAATGGGCCGGTTTTTTAAAATTTTTTTTTCCTTTAAGAGCTTTTTGGTCGTTTTGTAAATCGAGACATAAAATTTTTGAGTTAAAACATTTATTTTGATATATGTATTTTGAAATTGGTGTCACGTTAATTGAAATCGTTGATGTTGCGAAAGAAATATTTAGGTGTTTTGGTTTCTAGAGATAGTTGATCATACTTTCACCCCTTCCACATTCCTACATTCGACCAAAAATAAAATACAAATCCCATATATGGATCGGAGCTTTATTACTATGAGCCAGGAACGACGGTGGATCTTACAGGTGTTTCTAATCTGGTCTATTTGTACTCAGAAACATAGCCGGAAAGTGTTCTGTTTATCTTTATTTTACATAAGATATGATCATTCGATTTATTCCAGTCGTGACGTTTATTAGTGGATCGCGTCCATTTTCCATCGATTTCCTTACCAATTCAAGTCAAATATCCCTCTTTCATTCCATATCACACTTTAATATCAATACAAATGCTCAATCTATGACATGTCGCAGAATGTAAAAAGGTGTCAGTTATCCCCTCATTGACTAAAGACTTGTTAAAGTGATTGATCTCTTTCGTATAAAATGTTTGAACTAGAACTCGCTGAACCAATCACATGCCTTTACAAAATACATGAATCTTGTACATGGAGTTCTAACTAAGAAGCAGGATTATCTATCGTTTAAAAATGCGGAAAAGTTTTTAAATTTTTAGCTTCTAAGTATTTTGAAACATTTGTATAATATAAATTTATTCAATGACCTTTTCCCATCTTTCTGGCAACATATGGATTCCGAGCCAAAAGTACTGTTCATCTTTTGAGGCCAATAACGAATCAAGCCAATTTCGAATACTCTGTCTATTCGGCAGGTTGCCAGGCTTCATATACGACCTCTTATGCTTCGGGTTATTGCAATGGATCCATTTTTCATAGCAAGTAATGATTCGTTTCAAAATGATTTTCTTTTATAGCGTTCAAACATCGTATTTCGTATTTCATTCGTATTTCTTGGCATCAATTCCTATGATACCGAATTTTCCTGCTCTTGGATGAATTCTGCAGCTCCCAATGATTTCGCAAGCTCTTGTTGAGTTTTACAACAATCTTCTATTCTTGGACTTCAAACTTGTTTGGCTGGCCTCAAAATCAACCGATGGAATCAAAGCTTCGGTGAGCAATCGGTGGGTTTTAGCGGCACTTTTTTTCAAATTAAAAATTTCCCGCAGATGCCGCTTTGTACAAAAAAAAGTTAAATGAATGACTATGTACCCTTCAAAATGACATATACATAAGTTATTAAAAACAAAAATCGTGTTCAAAACATACGCCATCTATATCTATATATATATATATAAATGAAATGGTCCATGTATGTAATGGCATCACGTGAGAACGGCTGGAGCGATTTGGCTGATTTTTTTTATTCGATTTGAAATTTTCAGGAGATGGTTTGTAAAGAAACAAGTAAGAGTGCTATATTCGGCTGTGCCGAATCTTATATACCCTTCACCAAATTATACTTGAAAATTTTAAATATTTTTAGGTAAACAAAATTAAATTTTTTTTCCAGTTGTTTTTTGAATTTTTTGGAAAAAAAATTTTTTCGATTGTTATTTTAAATTTTTTTTTTTTAAATTTAAAAATTTTTTTTTTTTAAATTTTAAAAATTTTTTTTTTTAAATTTTAAAAAAAATTTTTTTTTAAATTTTAAAATTTTTTTTTTTAAAAATTTTAAAATTTTTTTTTTTAAAAATTTTTAAATTTTTTTTTTGTTTTTAAAATTTTTTTTTTTTTAAAAAAAATTCGGGTTCAAAATTTTTTTCCCGATTTTGACCCATTGTAGGTCCAACTTACTATGGTCTTATATACGTCGTTGCAAATGTCTTTGAAATATCTATCATTAGATATCCATATTGTCTATTAATGTCTTAGTAATCCAGATATAGGTAAAAAATAGGTCAAAAATAGAGGTTGTCTTGGTTTTTTCCTCATATCTGAGCCATTTGTGGACCGATTTTGCTGATTTTAAATAGCAAAATTCTCGAAAGCATGTCTGACAGAATTATTGAAGATTTGGATCCCGAAGATATCTGGGGTCTTCAGAAAACTGATTTCAACAGACAGACAGACAGACAGACGGACAGACAGACAGACAGACAGACAGACAGACAGACAGACAGACAGACAGACAGACAGACAGACAGACAGACAGACAGACAGACAGACAGACAGACAGACAGACAGACAGACAGACAGACAGACAGACAGACGGACATGGCTTAATCGACTCCGCTATCTATAAGGATCCAGAATATATATACTTTATAGGGTCGGAAATGAAAAATGTAGAAATTACAAACGGAATGACAAACTTATATATACCCTTCTCACGAAGGTGAAGGGTATAAAAAATTAAAAAAATACGGCTAAAACCGACTTTTTTGAGTCCAGTCAACTGTAATAAAAAAGCCCCTAAAGTATGCTGTACAAATTTAAATATTTTATTTGCAAATAAATAAGAACAGGCAGGGTTGGAGAAACTTGACGAACTAACATTAGTAAATGCTACAGGGCGAAGCCGGGCGGTCAACTAGTACTTAAATAAAAACGAAATAAATAATTATCAATTCCTCAAAATGTTGTCTTTCACCCCACTGTAATTCCTTTGTTTTTGCAGCATTTTATTTGTTCAGCTCTCTTTTTGTAGTTTTTGAATTGTTCTTTATTCACCGGTACAAGAGTCCTTGATGAATTCCGAGAAAGTGTGAATATATATGGCGGTAGTATTCATGAGTGCGTTTGTTTGTTTATTTGTTTTGTTTACAAAAGTTAAGTAGTATAATGGACATTTGTTTAATCAGAATCAGAACGAAAAGTTCGCAGAAAGTGGTGGGCGCCTAAGAAACCAAAAAAAACTCACTAAAATATATGTTGTATATAAAAAAAATAGAAATATTGCAGATGTCAAAGTAACCCACAGCACAAAGGCAAAAAAAAAACGAAATCAAAATTTACCATAAAAAAAGAAACAAATATTTCCAACAATACACTCTCATATATTCAGGGAAAAAAGAAACTGGACCATGTGTTGTCATGTTAACTATTACAACAAGTACTACTACTGCTGCTGCTACTACCAGCACTACTACAACTCTTACAACTACTGTTACAATACATTTTAAATATTGTTAACATTTTATTCATACAATACGAGTACTAGTAGAGTACATGGCAAAACAAATTGTGGAGAAGGGGCAACTTTTTTTTGTAGTAATTTTATTTCTGTTGCATACATTTTAACATACAAACTCATTGTTCACTACCGCAAGTTGTAAAACATCAACAGCAACAAATTTTTATTCATACAAAAAAAAACATACATACAGTATATGTATGAAAAGCAAAGGAAAAAAAAATATTGTACTACAACAAAATTTCCAAACAAAATCCACAAAAATACAATGATTGTTGTCGTCGTCGTCATCATCATCATCACCAGCAACAGCAGCAGTAGCAAGCAACACACAATCAGTAACACGAGTCAACAGAGGAAAATGTTAAATCCGGCAAAAAGCCGACTAGGAAATGTTTAATGTTAAACGGCATTGGTGGGTGCGTAAATCCTTCCTTCATCATGTTTATACTTCTATATAGTTTGCATTACAATTCTCTTTTCCCTGCTCTTCATATGACAGAGTCACCAAGTTTTTTTGTGTGTGTAATTTTTTCCTAGTATTTTTTTTTTTTAGAAAATTTTGAAATTTTTTTACCCAATACGCATTTAGGGGTTTTAATTAGGTTTGGCTGTTAAGCTGATCAACAAGTGTACAGTGTTAGGGTATAATTTTATAATACACAGTGAGACTCTTAAGCAAAAAAATGGTTATACATTTAAAGATGATAAATAACTGGTGCCCATGATCGTTACCTAATATTAAAAGATACAGATTTTAATAACTTTAACAAGTAAGAGAGCTATATTCGGCTGTGCCGAATCTTATATACCCTTCACCAAATTATACTTCGAAATACAAATATCAAATATTTTTAGGTAAACAAATTGTTTTTTTCATTTTTTGGGAAAAAATTTTTCGAATTATTAATATAAATTTTTTAAATTAAAATTTTTTTTTTTAAATTTTAAAAAAAAAATTTTTGTTTTTTAAATTTTTTTTTGTAAAAAAAAATTCGGGTTAAAAAATATTTTTTTCCGATTTTGACCCATTGTAGGTCCAACTTACTATGGTGTTATAACCGTCGTTGCAAAGGTCTTCGAAATATCTATCATTAGATATCCATTGTCTATATAATTGACTTAGTGATCCAGATATAGGTCAAAAATAGGTAAAAAATCGAGGTTGGTCTGGTTTTTTCCTCATATCTCAGCCATTTGTTTACCGATTTTGCTTATTTTCAATAGGAAACTTCTTTGATTTGGATCCCGAAGATATTTGGGGTCTTCAGAAAATTGATTTCAACAGACAGACATTCGGACATGGCTTAATCGACTACGTTATCTATAAGGATCCAGAATATATATACTTTATAGGGTCGGAAAATTATATTGTGGAAATTACAAACGGAATGACAAACTTATATATACGCTTCTCACGAAGGTGAAAGGTATAAAAGCGCTGCATAAAACCCGTAGCCTAGTTAGGTTAGTGTGTTTCATCACAACATCACATTTCTCCTCCGATCAGTACTCACTCAGTCTGCTTGTTCTGAGCAGTAACGGTTTGATTAGTGAGGCAATTAGGGTAATACTATAACATCGAACATTTAAAATTAGATGTTAGCCTAAGCACAGGCCAATGGTGACGCAAATTTGACTTTGATCAATTGTGACGCCGGTCTCGCGCACTAATAGTTCACTTTTTTTTAATTTATCTCTTTGACAATAAAAAAAGATATATAATCAATTTAAACTCTTTTACTAAACTATATTAAAATTCAAATTATTCGATAAATTTATCGGGTTAATCGACTCTGATGTTTCAAACCAAAGTATACCAAGTAGTCCGACTCATTTTTTTACAATTCCTCTCTCACATATACGGGTACCGTGTGAATTCAACACCATTGTGAGAGATGTAAACACGTCAAAAGTCTCGAAATTTTAACTGAAATTTGTTGATTAAATATAGCTTAATTCACGTTAATTCATTAACACACATAATTTTATAATTTTTTTCAACACATTTTCAATTTCAAAACATTTGTTATTAAATATAAATTTTCACCGTTAATCATAATCGTAATTTATAAAGACATTACAGGTCACATATATATATTGTTTTGGAAAATTTTATAATGAGAATCTACTTTCACCCTCTTTATATCGATAAAAGCTCTTTTATGATCACAAAACATAAATTTCAAACTTTTCAAAATGTTGATAAACAAATTCTAAAAATGTAGGATTTATTTTGCCTCAATATCTGGAACTATTCGAATTTTTGGAAAAAAGCTATTATTGGGAATACTTTCTTTAAGACACAATATTATTACAAAACCTAAGAGAAATTTATACTGAAGTTTTTACTGAAATATCTTTATATTAACCCTTTCTTTTATTAGGGTCAAAGTTAAACAAATATATATTTTCACAAATATTAAGAGAATTTGTTTGTATTTATTTGCAAATTTTTAAGAAACTTCAGTAATATGACAATAAATTTTAATCAAAATTAACCCTTTGATAACATTGGAGTGAAAATAAGTCCAATTGTTAAAACCACTTTTTAGAATTGTTTTCTTTTTTAGCTTGGGAGCCATTAGAGATATCGTAATAAAATTGAATTTTTAACAGAATTGAAAAAAAAAAATCAAAAAATTATTTATCATATATTATGATGATAACGCAGTATTTTTCCAATTTTACCATCTTTCCTACAACATATGGATTCCGAGCCAAAAGAACTTTTGAGGCCAAGATGGAATCAAACCAATTTCGGATACTCTGTTTCAAAGCGAAGAGAGAGCGTTCTGCATCCATCAGAACAAATAGTATTCAGACGAAGCAAGGTCTGGACTATAAGGAACAACTTCCCAACCTCTTCTTTCTAAATATGTATGTAGTTTTAAAAAGGTATTGCAACATGAAGCCCAGCGTTGTCATGATGGAATATTACTGTTTCATGTCTGGTCGCATATTCTGGGCGTTTTTCGGCAAATGCCCGATTTAAACGTTGCATTCGATACAGGTTCCCTGTTTTGGTCTGACCAGATTTAAGCATCTGATAATAGATTGGACTCTTTTGCTCTCACCAAATACAGAGTATTACCTTAGCGCCATGGATATTTTGTGTTGGTGTCGATTTGGCTTTTTGGGTGGGCTTCACTTATTCTTCGGATTACCGTGATGGATCCGGTACCGTGAAATAACTCCCAAGTGAAATAACTCCCCACGAAAAAATTAAATAACACCCAACAAATTTTTCATACAACTTTGGACTTATTTCATTATGAAACAACAACTCCTACCGCATAGGGAATTATTTCATAATTTGTTGTTGGGAATTATTTCATAATGCAATAACTCCCAATGAAATTTTTGTTGGGTTTTATTTCATTTTATTTTGGGAATTAGGAGTTATTTCACTATATTGGGAGTTATTTCATTTTTGTTGGGTTCTAGTTTGCAAAAGCAGAAGCCATAAATATCAAAAACTAGCTTCGCTCAGAAAATTTGTTTTGCATTGCCGACCTTCGGCAATAAATTGCTTCGGATTGGGAATTATTTAATTTCTTTTGGGAGTTATTTCGCTTTTTTTCGGACTAATATTTTTAAAATTATGAAACCGCCGATTATTGGTAGTAATTTAATTTTACCCTTTGGTAATTATTTCAATTTTCAAGTTTGGGAATTATTTCATTTTTGATGGGAGTTATTTCATTGGGATTTATTTCATGTGGGAGTTATTTTACGGTACCGATGGATCCATTTTTCATCGCAAGTAATGATTCTTTTATAGCGTTCAAGCAACATTTCAGACATGAAAAATCTTCTTTCAAGATCTCTGAGCTCCAATTTGTATGGTACACAATTTCGCTGCATTTGGATTAAATTGCTGTTTGAGTAGCTCCCATTGCTTTTGCAAGCTCTTGTTGAATTTGACAACAATCTTCTTGGACTAATGCCTCCAATTCTTGGTCTTCAAACTTTTTTGGCTGCCTGGACGATTTTTGTCTTCCGTGTCAAATTCTCCAATTCATTCACCATGAGCAATCGGTGTGCTTCAGCGGCACTTTATACAAATTAAAGAAGTAAAGCAAAACTTCCTGCATATGACGCTTTGTTGACAAAAAATTCGACATTTTCGAAGCGAAAAAGACATTGTTGTTGTTGTTTACACAAAAGTAACTAAGAGAGAATGAGTGACAGATATGTACCCTTCATAATGACATATAAGTTGTTAAAAACCAAAAACCACGTTCAAAAGATAGATACACAATCTATTGTAAATCCAACATTTTTAAATAAATCAGTTACTGGAATATATTTCCCCTGTTTTTGGAATTTCGGAATCTAAATAAAAAAATTTCTAAAGTTATTAACCCATTGTCTTCAGGAGAAATCAATACATCATACAATTTGAAGTTTTTTTTCATTCAGAAAATTGATCGGAAGCATTATCTCTTTAAAATGTAAATCTTCGTGTGAAAATATTTTCAATAATACCAAATACTTGTACAAAATGCTTTATCTACCATACGGAAGACTCAAAAGCCTTGTAAATTTGTCGTTCATATATGTATCTAGGTAATTCTATATGGATTACGATTTCATTATAAATATAACATTTTCTATATAGTAATATCAAATTTTTAGTCAGAGTATTTTCAATCTTCAGAGCCGATGCTGCACTGGTTAACATTACCAGAAGTGAATTAAATTTTCAGACGTGGAATATTCTATCAAGTCCTACAATAATAAGATTTTTACAAAGTTCTCGTTGTCTTTGATCTACGAAGGCCACAAGTTTCATCCTGCTTTGTTGTAAACGTAATTTCATACATTGAAATGTTATAATTTAGAAATTTTGCCTCAGACAACATTTACTGGGTAAAATCTCAATAAAAGGGAATACATTCTGACATATTCACATAGATACATATATTTGCATATGTTTAGAATCTCTGTAATATCTGTAATCAGGGGTGTTTAGCTATATTTGTATCTAGATGTATGCAGCTCTGCCCCAATGTTAGTACGTACAAGTATGAATAAATAAATGTTGATTGCTTTTTCTGCCTGTTTATTTTATAATTTTTTTTCTTTATTTCGTTAGTTCGTTCATTCGTTCAGTCTATTTTATTTTTTGTTTTGCCGTAATAATGAAAGCTAATTAGTGTAGGAGGATGGCCGATACTAAAAATTCTATTGTTAAAGAGTTGAAGTTGATGTTATTTACCATGTCTACAAGGGAACAACAACAACAACATCAGCGACAAAAACAACATTAGCAGCAGCAACAACTAGCAGACGACCAAATCCATTGAAGGCTACAAATACCAGAAATGTCGTTGTTCGTCTGTTTGTATTTTAGATATAAAATTTGTTAAAAACCATGTAAAATTTTATATTCATGTAGTGTTTTGTGTCATTTCTTTTTTTCCTCCCTTTTTTCTTCATTTGTTTATTTTGTAAATATGAAAGTTGTCAACACCGTTTTTTTTTTACATTTATTTTTGGAATGGATGGATGGACAGTAGAAAAATATTGTTATTTGCAATATTTTTTGCAAATGAACTTTGTTTTAGTTATAAAATTAGCTTATTTACATTAAACTGTTTAAAGCTGAATTTGGGGAAACGAAATGTGTTGTTACTATCGGGGAAAATTAGCAATTTACTATAAACAAGTAAGAGTGCTATATTCGGCTGTGCCGAATCTTATATACCCTTCACCAAATTATACTTCAAAATTTTAAATATTTTTATGTAAACAAAATTTAATTTTTTTTCAGTTGTTTTTTTAATTTTTTGGAAAAAAAAATTTTTCGATTGTTATTTTAATTTTTTTTTTTTAAAATTTAAAATTTTTTTTTTAAATTTTAAAATTTTTTTTTTTTAAATTTAAAAATTTTTTTTTTTTAAATTTAAAAATTTTTTTTTTTGTTTTTTCAATTTTTTTTTTTTGAAAAAAAAATTCGGGTTAAAATTTTTTTTCCCGATTTTGACCCATTGTAGGTCCAACTTACTATGGTCTTATATACGTCGTTGCAAATATCTTTGAAATATCTATCATTAGATATCCATATTGTCTATATTAATGTCTTAGTAATCCAGATATAGGTAAAAAATAGGTCAAAAATCGAGGTTGTCTTGGTTTTTTCCTCATATCTCAGCCATTTGTGGACCGATTTTGCTGATTTTAAATAGCAAAATTCTCGAAAGCATGTCTGACAGAATTATTGAAGATTTGGATCCCGAAGATATCTGGGGTCTTCAGAAAACTGATTTCAACAGACAGACAGACAGACAGACAGACGGACAGACAGACAGACAGACAGACAGACAGACAGACAGACAGACAGACAGACAGACAGACAGACAGACAGACAGACAGACAGACAGACAGACAGACAGACAGACAGACAGACAGACAGACAGACAGACAGACAGACAGACAGACAGACAGACAGACAGACAGACAGACAGACAGACAGACAGACAGACAGACAGACAGACGGACATGGCTTAATCGACTCCGCTATCTATAAGGATCCAGAATATATATACTTTATAGGGTCGGAAATGAAAAATGTAGAAATTACAAACGGAATGACAAACTTATATATACCCTTCTCACGAAGGTGAAGGGTATAAAAACAAAATACGCAAGGCAATGAAACCAACACACATCCAAACATACGTTTAATTGTATAAAAAACAACAACAACGCCAAAAGAAACAAAATACGCAAAGCATGCACATTCAAACATACGATTTGTTGATTTTTTGTCAAAAAAACCAACACATAACCAAACAAACGTTTAGTTGTATAAAAAACAACAACAACGCCAAAAGAAACAAAACACAAAAAACAAAATACGCAAAGCATGCACATCCAAAAACATACGTTTTGTTGCTTTTTTGTCAAAAAAACCAACACACAACCAAACAAACGGTTAGTTGTATAAAAAACAACAACAACGCCAAAAGAAACAAAACACAAAAAAAAACCAAATACACAAAGCTTGCACACCCAAGCATACGTTTTGTTGTTTTTTTGTCAAAGCATGCAATACATTGTGTTTTTTGATGAAATTTTCAGAGGTTGTCTCGGATTTTTGCTCATATCTCCGTTATTTATGGACGGATTTTGCTGATTTTAAATAGCAAAATTCTCGAAAGTATGTCTGACAGAATTGTTGAAGATTTGGATCCCGGAGATATCTGGGGCCTTCAGAAAATTGATTTCAACAGACAGACAGACAGACAGACAGACGGACAGACAGACAGACAGACAGACAGACAGACAGACAGACAGACAGACGGACATGGCTTAATCGACTCCGCTATCTATAAGGATCCAGAATATATATACTTTATAGGGTCGGAAATGAAAAATGTAGAAATTACAAACGGAATGACAAACTTATATATACCCTTCTCACGAAGCTGAAGGGTATAAAAACCAGTATTTTTAATGAAAATGGGGCCTTGTTATTGAACATTATAATTGGAGTTTTTCACGGGAATTCTCGGAAAGTAAAATGCTGGAAAAAGATTTAACCCAAACAGACCAATAACAAGTTCATTATTCAAATTATTCCAAAAACTCGTGAATGTTCGGGGCTGTCACAGAATTCTATTCCGATCGAAAGAATAAAACGAAAATTTTAGGAATAAAACCACCTTATTTTATTGGGGTTTCTTTAAGTTTTAATCAACATCGTTACTTAATTTTCGACTTAATAAACAAAACATAGCCAATTCAAAATTTAAAAAAAAAATATTTTTTGCGAAATAACAAAATTGATTGGGATATAACGAAGGTAGATTGAAGCCATTTTGATACAAATGAAAACCTAAGTTAGAAATCGAGTCAGTTTATCTCTTTATATTACATTTATGTTGGATTTTTTTATTTGTATCCAATTAAATTTTAAAACCAAAGACATTTTATAGGTTTTTAACGAAGTTTTTTACATTCACAAAATTGAATAATTTGTAATCGGCGGAAATTCACTGTATGGTTTTGCCACTAAAAACAAAGATCGCCCAGGCCAGACAAAAAACTTGTATACCAAGAATTGGAGGCACTACTCCATAAATATTGTTGTAAAACTCAGTAAGAGCTTGTAAATTCATTGGGGAGATACGAATTGAAGCCGAGAGACCTTGAAAGACGATTTTGCATTCCCGAAATGATGATTGAACGCTACAAAAGAAAATCATTTTTTTTGGCGTAGAATCCACACGCAGAGAAAAAATATAGTTGGGCATGGTTACTGTAACCATTTCAACATTGTTACAAGTTTTTTAACTATATTATAGTCACAGTAACCATTTACATGATTGTGGTAACCATAATATGGTTAACTTACGATTCACATGATTGTATCAACCATATATATGGTTACAGAAAACAAATATATGTTTGTGACAACCATTCATATGATGAAATAATTATCATATTATGTTGCTCTCGGCTTAAGGCTTATCATAATCTGAGAACAACAGTTAACCATATTATGGTTACCACAATCATGTGAATAGTTACTGTGACTATAATATAGTTAAAAATCTTGTAACACTATTCAAATGGTTACAGTAACCATGCCCAATTATATTTTTTCTCTGCGTGCATATGTTGCCAGAAAGATGGGAAAAGGTCTTAGCTAACAATAGCCAATACTTAAAATAAATTTATATTGTACAAATGTTTCAAAATAAAAGCTAAAAATTTAAAAATAAAATACACATTTTTAAGTCATTCACCCAATATGTTAATTTTTTGCTTACATTTCTTATTCAATTGGCCTGAGACATGTTAATGGTCTGGGAAGTAATAATAAAAGTAATAATTTACTGGTAAAATTTTTACAAAAACTAAAAAAACTAATTTCCTAACTGCAGATCCTAATATTTTACAGAACGCGTTTCTACAATCCAGTGAACAATTCTAGTAGGGGGAATACAATCTGGGGGCGGATTGTATTCCCCCTACTTTCGGTGGACTTTTCCACCGAAAAGTCCACTGAGACCAACAAATTAAAATTTCTTGAAAACACATTGTTTTATCATATTATTGGGCGAAAATCGGGCAGCAAGTGCCCCCTCAAATTACTTACATTCATAATTGTCTTATAATAATTAATATCATGATGCAAATGGACATTAGCAAAGTTTTATATGAACCTAAATCTTTTTACCAACTTTTGTGAGGATCGGTTCATAATTTACCCTACCCCTATATAACCCCTATATTAGATGAATTTTTGGTTTTCCCTCGAGTATTCGCATAATTTTTATTCAAATGACTTATCTAATAGATACCTTTTATTATAAAAATCCAATTTTCTCTCATCGCTATTAATTAATTAATATTCTTTTATTTAATTATTACATTCGCCTAATTAAGATGTATAAGCCAGAACAGAAAATGTAAAGAAACCAAAATTTATTTATTATCACTTTAATAAATCCTAATAACTTAATAAATATTCGAGAAAAAAAAGCTTCTTAACGAAAAGCTTTATTGCCACACAAAACTCTTCTAATATTCGCTAAAAATCCCCAAAAAAAAGAAAAAATAATGTATAGAAACCGTAACAAAAATAAAAAAAAATAAAGAAATGTCTGTAATTTATAATCTAAAAGAGAAATCTTAATTTATTAACACATCCATTACAGTGTGTTTAAGAACATTCATACGTTTCTTTTTTCTTTTTTTGTTTTCCATAAGAGTATTAATAGTTTAGTCATTTTTCTTTTCATTTCATATTTATGTTTTTGTACGACTTTGTTGTATATTTTGGGAAGTTTTTCCGTTTTTCTTTTTATGTGAAATAAATATTTTACGCTCTCACTCAAAATTCATAATTCACATTAATCACAGCAATAATAGCAGCAGTAGCAGCAACAGCAGCAGTGATATTGATCTGTTAAGTAAAACATGTATCTTACGTGCAACAAAAACACACATCTCACATGTTTCCTATTCATTTGCTACGAATATCTGTTTCTACTTAAAAAAAAAGCTATTGCAACAAATAAATGTTGAAAAAAAAAGAAAACTGTATTGAAACACGGAGACACACTCTCTAAACAACACGGCAACATAAGGCGACATTTATCCATCCATCCACCCATTCAGCCATAAAAGCAATTACTCGTGCCCCCCTCAACACTATGTAGTGTAGCATAGAAAATTTTAAACAACAACTTGAAATAGTTAGAATATACAAACAACAACATACTTGGAAAGTAATCCAATTTATTCATCTTGTATTTCTTTAACTACGTGCAGCAGACAGTCATCCAAACATGCAGTTAGTCAGCTGGTGGAATAGTCAGAACATCTTCTTCTGCTAGGTAGATACATATAAAGGTTGCAAGCAGAGTGTATTTATTAAAGTACAACAACGAATACCAAGTACTTCTGCATGTCACTTAAACTTAAAATGTTGGAAAATTATTATATTTCTGTTCTAAACACACACTCTCACACCTTCTATCAGGGCACACACTTAATTCTTTCTTCAAATGTTACATCCATCCACAACAGACAAAGAAGCAAACATCTATTCAAAACATACGTGCAACGGACGATGGATTTATCAACAACATACAATCAATATGCATCAACTTAATAATACACCATTTCTGTGGAGATTTTAAATTTGGATAGAGATATTCATTTTGGATTTACACTAAATATTAGTTGCATCCAACACAATTTGATATAAGAATATCTTCGAAAATAAAAACAAATGCACGAGGGTTACTACTTATGTTAAGAGATCGCCCCGGCTTCGCCCGGTAGCTATTTACTAATGTTAGTTCTTCAAGTTTCTCCAACCCACATACACCTGCAAGTTCTAATTTATTCGCAAATAAAATATCTAAATTTGTACTACATACTTTAGAGGGCTTTTTTAATTACAGTTGGCTGGACTAAAAAGAGGTTGTATTCTAATGGTAGAGAATGATTCATGCCTTTGATTTTTCCTTTTATTCGATTGAGTTTAATGTTTAATACAATTACATTTAATCAGTATCAAATTCGATTATCATAAATATATTTTTATCAAAATTGGCCTACCTCTCGCAATAACTACATTTACCGTTGCCAAAATAAGATAAAATGCCAAATTGGCGTTACTATTCAACTTATCTTATTAGATTTATTTCAAATGTATATAATTAAATTTCCGATTAAGATTATTCAATATACATAATCGAATATCGAATACAGTTTTGTATAACCGATTATTCTATTAAATAATTATTCGATTAAGTTTGCTTGATTATTCGAATAACTTTGATAACAATTATTCGATTATTTAATTACATTTATAACATCTTTTAAGTTTTATTCAAAATTCGAAAAAAATTAATCGATTATTCAATTTAGTAAAACAGAATATTCTATTAAGGATTATACGAATAATTAACTCGATTATTCGATTAAATTTGATTATTCAATTACGTTTATAGCCTGGCGCACGATGTCAAAAGATAAATGAGTCGAACAAATTTGTATGAAAAACACTTAGTTCTTAAAATTCTTTCAAGCATTTTTCGAATCATTTTTCTTTTGACATCGTGGGCCAGGCTGTTAAATTATTATTCTTTTAAATATTATTCATATAAGTTAACTCGATTATGCTGATTAATTAATGATGATTAATTAATTTTTAAATTACGTTTAAAACATCTTTTATGTTTTATTCAGAATTTGAAAAAATTAATCGATTATTCAATTTAGTATAACCGATTATTCTATTAAATATTATTGATAACGATTAATTGATTATTCAATTACGTTTAGAACATCTTTTTTCATAATTTTTAATAGAATCGATTTTTATTCATAATTTAAAAAATCGATTCTATTAAATATTATTCGTATTAGTTTACTCGATTAACTTTAATAACGATTAATTGATTATTCAATAACGTTTAATACATTTTTATTCATAATTCGAACAAAATTAATCGATTATTCAATTTAGTATAACCGATTATTTCATGAAATATTATTCGAATAAGTTTACTCGTCTAACTATGATAACAATTAATTGATTCAATTACGTTTAAAATATATTTTACGTATTATTCATGATTCAGAAAAAAAATCGATTATTCAATTTAGTATAACTGATTTATCTATTAAATGTTATTCGTTATATTAAATATGATAATGATTAATCGATTACTCAATTACCTTTAAAATATCTTTTACGTTTTATTCATAATTCGAAAAAATTTATCGATTTGTTAACCGATTATTCTATTAAATATTATTCGAATAAATTTACTTGATTATTCGAATAAATTGGTAACATTTAATGGATTATTCAATTACAATCGATTATTCTATTTAATAATATTCAAATAAGTTTACTCGATTATTTTTGATAACGATTAATCGATTATCCAACTGTGTTTAAACATCTTTTACGTTTTATCTAGAATTCGAATAAAATTAATCGATTATTCAATCAATTAAGTTTACAGCATACATTTTTATTTACATATATAAATTTAATCGATATATCTTTGTAAATTTAATCGACGATTTAATAAATGATAATTCGAATATTGAATTACATATTTAATCAATTCGATCAATTAAATTTCATCGAGTATTTGTATATATTTAATCGGTTATTCGAATAGATTTAATCAATCATTCGAATAATTCTAATTAATTATTTAATTACAATTAAATCGATTTTATCTTTAATTTATTATTTGTTCGAATAAGTCTAATCGACTAGTATCGACTAACGATAAATCGTTTATTGAAATATAGTAAAGAAGCTATATTCGGCTATGCCGAATCTTATATACCCTTCACCAAATTATACTTAAAATAAAAATTATAAATATTTCAGGTAATTCAAATTTAAAAAAAAAAAAATATTTATTGAAATTTTTTTTAATTTATTAGTGAAAAGAATAATATGAAAAAAAAATATTTTGGTGAAAAAAAATCGGGTTAAATTTTTTTTTTATTGATTTTGACCCATTGTATCCAACTTACTATAGTCGCGATGTAGCAAAGGTCTCATTTGAAATATATATCATTATATATCCATATTGTCCATATTAATGGCTTAGAAATCCAGATATGCATCAAAAATAGGTAAAAAACCAAGACTTTCCTTATATCTCAGCCATTTGTGTTCCAATTTTCTCGAATAAAACCCGAACGGGTCTATAGCGGATATATTGTTATTAAATAAGTTTAATATTTGTTTACATTTAATTGAATTATTTGGTAACTAAGTCATGACGCATCGTTTAGTCAGTTATTCAATAAAGTTTGGTTGATTATGGTTATCTGATTATTCAATAATATTTAACCGATTATTCCATATTGTTTAATCAATTATTCAATAATGTACATTTCTGATTTCTCAATTATGTATTTATTAATGTTGAATCGAATATTCTATCAATTTTATATATGATTATTGGATGAAAATGAATCGATTATTGGATTAATTTTTATCGACTATTTATATTGATTACGTTTAGTCAATTAATCGATTATGTTTTGTTCACTGGATTTGTTTAATTGAATTTGAATTCAGATTTTTCGATAAATGAATTAATATTAATCGATTTAGTTTAGTCGATTTAAATTAATCGAGTACTTATTCGATTCAAATTAATCGGTTTTTTCGACTAAATTTAAATGGCTATTCGGCTCAATTTGGTTTGGATAACACTTAATCGATTAATTATTGGGTTCAATAATTTTATTATTCACGTTTAATATACAAATCATTTAGGCTTTTTCAATTATTAAGAACATTTAAATAATTATTTTATGATTAGCTCAACTAATTTTAACCGGTTAACTACTTTTAATTCGAAACTATACAGTTTTGTAATCGGTAAAGCATTTTTTTTATTTAGATAAAAACATTCTTCAATAGTTAATAATAAAATATAAATATTTAAGGTCATATTCAAAAAATATTTTTAAATTTATCAAATGTTTATTAAACAAATTTAGTATGAGAATTTTCTTTTATAAACCTTAGATAAGTTTAATATGAAAAAGTCCTCTAAAATATATTTTATTTAGTGGTTACGTTTTAGTCAAATATTTGCAACCTAAACAAACATGACCTAAATATTTAGGAAACACATAAATTAATACCTTCCTTGGCCTACTTTTAAACTGTATGGCTGTTTTTACTACGAAATTCCTTTTGAAAATGGTGTAATCAACAGTGTTTGAAGTTCAGATGATGCCACAAATAAGAATTGAGATGAAATGTGAATGTTGTTGATTTGTGTTTTTTGTTTTTGTTCATTCTCCACATCTTTTTCTAATTTTATTTACCTTTATGGTTGTTGTTTTTGTTGTTGCTGGCTGTGATATGTTGTTGTTTTATCCGTAAAATATGTTGATGCATCTGCTGCCACCAATCACACTTACTAATGGTTCCCTTAAGTCTAATGAGTAACGAGTGTCGTCTTCGTGTTATGAAGCGATAGATAGATAGCTAGATAGTTTGGCAGTGTGTGATGTGATGGATAAATATGATGGGGGGTGGCTGTGAAAGGAAACTTTTAATTTATGTTACACGTATGTAGGGGAATATCGAGAGGGATCTTGAAATTGAAAACACACAAAATCTTACAACATAATGTCACAGCAAAAGAAACATTATTTTTGTTCCATTTCTGGGTATATATTTAAACATTCAGAGAGAGGGTGGTGGTTATATTTAAAGAAAATAGTTTGCATCAATTGACTTTAAAAACAATGACTAAAGAAATTCAATTAAAATCCATGGTTACTTTAAGGTAGACTTAATATTATTTTTTAGGAATTACACACGAATTATAATGGTTTCCTTCTGGTTTATAGGGATTTGAAGACATAAAAGTGTCACACTTAAGTTAATCATTCACACAGATGTCTACGCATATGTCTTGTATTACCTATGCTCTCATCAATTAAATTTTAAAATCTAGTTTTATAATTAATTCTGTCTTATGGACCAAAAAAAAAAAAACGTCAAAAACTTTACATTAAAAATAGATTTTCCAAGTGTCACTTAAATTAGGTTTATCTTTGCTAATGTTATTTAAGAAAATGTAGTGTGAAATGAAATTGAAGTGATCGTTAAAGTAATCTTAAGAGACACTTTAATATTTTCCTGTAGCTTTATTAGACTGGTTTGCTTAGCATGCTTTTAGCAGATTAAAATATATATTTCCAAATGGCTGAGATTTAAAAATTTAATTGCTTTAGTTGTGTTTTATTACCAAGATTGTTGTGATTGCTTGAGATGGCAAACAGAAGTTGATGTTTGAGGAAAATTTTCAAACAACTTCCGTTATGGCCACCGAATTGATATGTGATCTAGCTTGATATAATATGCTGTTAGAGTTATTTATATTTATGTAGTTGAATAAATAATTAATGCAAAGATATGCATTTAAAGTGTTTATTTAAAAAAAAAATTGACTACTTATGTTTTTAGATATGTTAATAAAATGACATTCGTATAACAAAGTTTTACATGTTTAATGACGTAGAAGCTCGAAACGTTTTTGTCATACCGCTAGTTTTACAAAGAAAATGTAAAAAATATCTTGATTAAATATAGGAAACGAATTGTGAATATTTGTATGCTACAGTACCATTCCAGACATCGTGATCGTACTGCATCATAAAATCATATCAGTAGACTGTATAGATCTTTCGACAAAAGTTTGCTTTTAATTCTAAGAAAAGGGATAAGATTATCATCATTCACATTTAAACGATTATTCCATAATATTTAATCGATTAATTTTAACACGTTGTTCGATCACGTTTAATCAATTATTCGACTACGTTTAATCTATTATTTAACCCTTAAATGCATGATTTTTATTTTTATTTTTCTGTAAAGTATCAAGTATTTAGTTGATTTTTATTTATTATATTTCCATTAGCTTTTGTTTGATTTAGAATTTCGTTTGCTGAAACTTTTTCTGAATTAGTATCAAGCTTATATTCGTCTAAAATTAAGTGGAACTGGAATGTAGACAATTGGTAACAATATGCATTAAAGGGTTAATAACGATTTATTGATTTTGGTTTAACCCTAGATTAGCTTATATTTAGTTAAATTATACATGAACAAGTTAAATCGTCTACAAAAATGTTTAATAAAATGACTTGGTGTAACAAAAGTTTGGTTACTTCAACCGAAATTCTTCCATAATCAATAATTTTCTGTTGCCAGAACCAAAAAATGTGTGCAACCGAATTAATGTATTGGCAACAAATTCAGTTGCTACTACGAATCTGTTTTCTCTATGTAGAATTTGTTGTAAAGATTCTTTTCTCTCTTCATCCAAACTTGTGCAGTAATTATTATGGGTAACACATAAGTTGCGTTCATTTTAGATTCGTCACCATTTGCATTGCCACGGATTCCTTTATGTTCCCGGCATAGTAATATCCAAGCAGGTTAATTTGGAAATAATTCGGTAACTCGTGAATGATTGGAGATATCTTAATGAAATTTAACGTAGTCAGTGCTGATATCCTTAGGAGTTGAAGAAAATGATTGTTAAATTATAGAGATCTTAGAGAAAATTTCCGAACCAGTGATTGTTTGGAACCATCAGTGAAGATTGAGATCGCATAATACCAAAGGACAGACTTAATGGCCCAGTCTTATTTGGTCGTTGTTCTCGCCTTAAAAGTTTCGTCAAAGTTCGTTTTGGGAATCACATAATCCAATTTCCACCACTGCCTGTCTTGCTCATGCTAGATAGCTGTTATCGTCTGCAGTTTTTTTTTTAACTTTCACCGCTATCCATGAATTAATTTCTTCCTAATTAAGTAGCACTCCATCTCGTGCTTTATTTGTTATGTTGCAATTTATTTGTTATGATTAGCTACCGGCTAATCTCATGGCCAAACAATTGGCCCTAAATTCGGCGGTTATGGAAAAACTTGTTGTACCGGAAATGCGTCTATTCAATGATGTATGCCTAATATCCCTGCAAACATTGACTTAACGAGATGGCGAGATGTTCTAACCTGGAGTTATTCTGGGTGCCATGTCACTCTGGTGTACTCGGCAATATATAAGTCAATGTCTCCACAGGCACTGCTGCTTAATTGGTGCGCATGCTAGGAGACAGAATACCCCTTACAATGATTTCTGTAGAAGTTGTCATGATGAAGAAGGAGAAGAAAAAACGGTTGAACATCTCCTCTGTTTTTATCCTGCTCTATCGGTGTCACGGAGTACGACAATGGGCAGTCCTTTCATGCACTGCCTAACGGATCTATCGAGAGTGGATGTTATGAAGATGATTTGTTTATTCGTGTGTCTGGTTGGTTCGGCATCGAACCCCTTTCCGACATGTGAAGGACCTCTTGAGGACCAGAAAATTATCCTTTAGGATGTCACAAAGGGACCAATACCTGGACCCAAGTGAGCCGGTAATACTGGCTGCCTTTATAACCTAACCTAAGTAAGTTTAAATCGTTATACAATATAACATCTAAGAAAGGCACATAAGGCTCCAATCAAGTAGAACTGAAAATTAAAGTTTAGAATTTCCTTCGCTTTAATAAAATAGTCGCCTCTGTTTAGTCGAATATTCGATAATATTCAATCGATTAAATATTAACATTTATTGGATTAGATTTGGTACCTTTAATCCTTTAATTCATTATTTGTTTACATTTAAACGATTATTTTTTCAAATGTATCCAATGGTATTTATTCAAATACATTTAATTGATTATATATTCAAGTGTAAACGAATACTGGATTTGGCTGCTGCCAAAAATAAATATCCCAGCAAAAACTATGATTACCAAGTTAAATTCTTGTACTTTACTGCAAACACAATAGCATTTTAACTCATTATTTTAAAATGATGATGCCATTGGAGTTAAGTAATTCCCACAAACGCTTATAAATATGCCATCACTAAAACTAGTTATGGCTTAAATAACTCATTGATAGTTAGGTCTCACAGAAACCGTTATCTCTAAAAACAAAAAAATAAACAGTTATATAAAAGATAATATATGAGTTATTATAAAACTACTTCTAGGTATGTAGTAATCACACGCATAGAAAAAATATAGTTGTGAATGTTTACTGTAACCATTTCTATATTGTTAAAAGTTTTTTAACAATACTATAGTCACAGTATCAATTTACATGATTGTGGCAACCATAATATGGTTAATTTACGATTCACATGATTGTATCAACCATATATATGGTTACAGTAAGGAAGTATATGTTTGTGACAACCATATTTATGATGAATAATTTTATCATAATATGGTAAGTCCTTCATCATATAAATGGTTGTCACAAACATATACTTGTTTTCTGTAACCATATATATGGTTGATACAATCATGTGAATCGTAAATTAACCATATTATTGTTATCACAATCATGTAAATAGTTACTGTGACTATAATATTGTTAAACAACTTGTAACAATAAAGAAATGGTTACAGTAAACATGCACAACTATATTTTTTATCTGCGTGCAGTGAGAAGTAAGTTATTGTATCATTAAAGTAAGTTATTGAGGATACATACTTCCGAATGTTATAAAATTAAAATCCGTCTTACTTTTTAAAACTATTTGGAAATATTACTATAAATATTACTATATTAGATATACTATGTAGTTCATTAAAGTATGTTGAAATCAAAGTGACACCAGCTTTTTGTTATAATTTTAGTCATCAAAGGGCTAAGTCGGTTTAAGTCGTTAAAATAGATTTGTTTTATTAATAATAAATTTAATATACTACATATTAATTAACTTAAAATAAATACAAAACAAAAACAATAACCAGATACTCATCAAGAAACCCAACCAGTTAGTGGCTAAAAGTTTTATTTAAATGTTTCGAGTAAATTTTTCAAAAAACTTTACCTTTATCCCCTTACCTTTTTATTTACTTGTGAATGAATTCCAAGTACTACATCACATATTTTTGGTATAATTTTAAGCCCACTCAAAAACAAAGTTTATTATACATTGAAAAATATTTTTCCTAATTATAAAATCAAAAAAGTAAAACAAAACAAGAAGTAAAGCAAAGCAAAACGTCCAACAGCTGGTGGCATAAATTAAAAATAATGCTGCCGAGCAGATAAATAATAAAAAAAAAACTTTCGTATAATTTGCTAAAATAAACTTAAATTTTTGACATTTACTTTAGACATTTGTAGCTACTTACAGAAATATGTACAAATGTACGTGCACACAAATATAAACTCATTTCGTTTGAAGCAAATGTACAATACGTAAAAATAAGGTCAAATTGCCATTGTTTCATATGATCTAATATTTAATTTAGGAGCGCATACAAAAAGGAAACCTTTACAACACAAACATACCTATTCCATGCAGCAGATACTTTGTTTATATAAATTCTGAAAAAGAGCCACAGCAAAATACATACCTTTAAAACAGACTAATAAGAGGTGAATAAAAAAACATAGCTATAGAAAGGTGAAATAGGTTTTAAACAGAAAAAACATCCTGTTGAAAGAGTGTTTTGAGATAACATCAGACTCAGCTAAGAACACAAATTCATTCATGCTCAGGCACGCGCCTTTAGGGTAAACAAAGTTAGCAAACAGGATACTCTCTTCCAAGAGGTGAGTACGAATGATGAATTATGTTTTGGGGAGAATTTCTTAGAGAGTTGGAGAAGAGCAGTGTGAAATCTTGGTTTTTTTTTTGTTGTTTTTCAGGTTTTTGTTGTTATTGTTGTGGTTGGTAGTTTGTACTAAAGATAATTTAGCTTGTTGACAAAATGCAGATGTGATGTGTTTGGAGCCCAAAACAAATGTAGGAAGAGCATTAATACAAGGTCTTTTTTTGTTGTGTGTGGAGAGTTGAATATAGGAAATAATAATAACAAAAACAACAACCACATATAGAATAAATGTTGTAAACACAAAAGATAACAGAGAGTGTGTTGTGCGGTGCCTGGTACAGGGAGATATAGATACATAGATATAAAATTTTTATAGGTGGTGTATTTGTTTGGAGTCGTCGTCGTTGTAGTCGTAGTCGTTTTGTTGTGATTATTTGTTTATATTGCAGCATTTGGTTGGTTTTGTCATTTGTGGAGCTGCTGAGCACAGAACAAACTAATGATGCAGACTTTTCTGTTTGTGTTGTTTACAATAATTTTTTGTTTTTGTGTGAGCGCAACGACCGAAATTCCGACGTCGTCGCCGTGACTAGTCAGCCACATTTACACACATACGTTTAACAACCTAGCAGCCATAGCAGTGGCAGCAAAAAAGCAAAGTACAACACTAGCAGCGCCATCCAGCCACTCTAGACAAAGCAAGTTTTAGTACGTGTTCCTCCGTGTCTGAAAACAGTTCGAATTCCTTAACAAAGCGCGTGAATTTCCGTTTTTTCTGTTTTCAATTTGTATCTTCAAAACATATCACAAACGTCAGACAGACAGACCGAACGACACAAATACACATACACAAAAATTAAAAAAGAAAAATAAAGAAAAACACACACTCTCACACTCAATGCAACAACAACATACCAATACATTTACCTTTGTTCACAAACACACATACACAAATACCTACACATACACATAAATAAATAACTACAACAACTACATATCCAATCCAATATAAATATAATAAATGTAATAAAAATATAAACACGCACATCTATCTAATAAGAATTTAAATAAAATAATAAAGTTTTACTGGAAAATTTAAAAAAAAAAAATAAAATAAAAGTGGCAAATTTATAAATTTTTTTAATTTAATTAAAGTGAATTTATCTTTAGTGTACTTTAAAAAAAATACATATCAACAGTCTCAACCTTAATGTTGTGAAAATCCGAATATCCCCCAACAAATAAAAGGAAAATCTTTTTAAAAAGGGCAACAATTTTTTAAAAATTTCACCCTTCAAAATCTTAAGTTAGTCAATTATAACACAAAATAGAAAAACTAAAGTTTAAAAAAATATTTGCATTTAACACGTTTTTGCCAGTTGAATACTTTGCATTAAACAACAAAAACCTCTATATTAGTGTTTAGTCTCTAGACTTTAAATAAAAATAAATAAAAAAATAAATATTTGTTAAGCAAATATTAGACCTAAAAGAAAAACACCACAACACAAGCTGAATCTGTTAAAAATCAACCAACAAAAAAAGAGTGGTGAATAAAATTGTGCCCCGTTATAAGGTGGAATTCTTAACAAAAACAAAACACAACAAAGAGCAAATGTCAAGTGAAATTATAATAAGTATAAATGTGAAGAAAATAATAAGTTTAAAGAAAATTTCCAGAAAATCTCATTAAAAATACATGAAACAAAACAAAACCAATTAAAAAATCCATGTAGAAAAGTCAATTAAAAAAACCAACTAAATAATTAATTAACAAACAACAAACACAAATAATCTATCATACTAAAAAAAGCCCCTCACAACAACACAACGAAATCTTGATTAAAAAAACAAACACAACAACAAAAAATATTCCCACAAATAATTCTCCCCATCAATAAAATATCAAGAAAAAAAAGTACCAACCAATTAAAATAAAAAAAACAACAAACAACCTTAAGAAATTCTAACAAAACAAGTTACAATAACAAAAAAATAAACAAGTGTATATTTGATAATTCTTTCAACAAAAAAACAAAAAAACGTTTGTTGCATGCAACAATACTTAAAAACACACTCATTCATTCATACACTCACTCTCACACACACACACATTCAAATCTGCAGCTTCCTCTGGAACCGGTTACCCACCATATTTAAACTAAATAAATCAGTGAAGAAATCAAGTTTTATACAATTGCACCTGTTTGTGGCAGCTTAAATTGCACATGATTGCTTTGCCACGCTAATATACACAACCCAGCCTCATATGCAAAGTTTAATGGCCTAAAGGAAACGCAACCATCTACCAACATAATAACATGTTTGCAACATAAATGCAAAAAAATATAATAAAAACTTTTTGCTAAAAAATAAAGCAAAAAGACCAGGATTAAATAAACAAAAAAAATAATAACCTGAACATCAACTACCAACTATAGTTAAACGTTAATGGCTAGTAGTGGTTTTTATGCAGCATCTTTAATACTTTGTTAAATTCAAACTCGATTTATTTTTGTAAGTGTACGTACGTACATACTACTGTGCTGGCATTATTTATTTGCTGTAGCTGTGGAACACAGAAATACTTTGTTGTTTTTGTCGTTAATCAGGAAATTTTTTTCTACAATTTTATGGTAAGTTTTTGACCAAATAGAATACGTTAGTATTTATTTAACAACCACCATTAATAGAGTATTGTTTCTATAAATAAATATATAAAAATGTACAGTTGTTGACCACAATTTGTAATAAAATTGAAACAATGTTTTAATTTAGATAATTAAATTGCTAAATTGAATTATTATACTATAAATAACCGCTTTTGTAGTATTGTTTTAAGGTATTTTTAATAACTAAGTATGTATTTGATTAGTGTACTTTTTTGTGCAATCCCAGCAGTTCTGGGTGACTGTCCCGAACTAGTGATTATGCTTATCATTTATAGCTACGTGACTAGTTGTTTTAACATGTGCGTGTCCTAAGCAGGCGGCAATTGTCCCTACATATATTACAAATAGACTGTTTAATAACTGGTCCGAAGTAGTCAACGTATTGCATTCGCATACCGTATACATAGAGTCAGTTACCTTATTAGCTACACAACTAGTTATTTTAAAATGTACGGGTGCTAAGCGGAAGCTAATTGATCTCAAATAGTCAGTTAAAAAGACATCTCCTACACAGTCCAATAACCGATTGCTTGTAAACAAACCTTCCTCCGACTACTCACTAATAGATTACGCCTGGTGGATAAAGTAACTACCATAGAGTAAAATATGTAAGCATAGTAGCATTACTGAGAGACAAAAACTTAAGTCTGTTGTCAAAAACCTAAGTTCTTGCATCAACAAAATACATGAAAATCAATGTATGTATTTTGAATATAGTAATTATTTTTACACTCAGTTGCGCCTCAAGTTCTACACTTTGGTAACTACATTCGACTACTCTCTAGTTTACTTAGAGACACTATAGTGACAATTGACTTCTGGCTTGATTACTTGGGATGTAAGTTAACTTAAGCTAAGAAAAATAAACTGTATGAGAATTATACCAATACAATTTGTAAAAAATCAATTTGTTGGTATAACTCACAAATAAAGTGCAGTACTAAATAAATGTTTAAAGTGATTACACTCTAGCAAAGCTGTAAATGAATGATTCATATTTGATTTTTAATTCAACATGAATTAAAAAATTTCAAATGCATTCTATTCCAAACCAAAGAGTTGAATTTAAATATGCAGAAGTTCATTATAAATAAAATTTGCCTTCATCAGTATGTTCAAAATATGAATGAATTTAGAATTGTATAAAAATTTCAATGAATTCATCCATTCACTATTAAAAGGGCATGGAATTTGAATTAATTTTTCATTGATTTTTTTAGATGACAAAAAACACTTTATCTTTTTTATCGAAAGACCTTTGGAAGATTTAAGAAATTGTCAAATCAGTTGAATAGATTGATTACGATTACGAATCACTTAAGGACCATTTTATTAAAGAATTTGAGCTTATTTTTTATCATTTTTATCTCTACTGTAAATTGAATTAGAATGAAAATCAATAAGAAAATGAATTCATTAAAATTTTAATTCAATTCTTTTTTTAGATGAAACAAATGCATTCAATAATTTGAATTCAAGATGAATTCATTCATATTTTAATTCAACTCATTGTTACGGGCAAAATTAATGCATTCAAAAAATTACAATTCATTGCATGAATAATTCAAAGATTCATTCCAAAAATTAATCATTCTTCTACAGCTCTGCACTGTAGATTACTTAGATACAGTTAAGTGGCAATTAATTTCACGTTAGATTACCTGGGACGTATAAAGTAACTAATTGACTTATCTTTACACTACAAAGAGCACATACACGTCAAGTGACCCAACATATACATTGAAGTCATCCAGTGATCAGACATAAGTAAAATTGACTACTTGTAAAACTGCTGGGTTATGTTTTGCCAATTGAAAAAATATTATTATATCCAATACAGCAAAAATAGATTTTCTAAGGGCCATTATTACAACTTGCATTTATAGTTAAAGGTAACTTTAAGCAATAGAAAAAGTAACCCTTAAAGTTAACTTTAACTATAAAGGCAAGTTGTAATAATGGCCCTAACTGGAATAGTTATTTGTTTGAAATTATTTGTTTATCATAACTGTTTAGTAAATTTCTTTACAAGAATGCTAAGAAACTTGATGTTTGTTTTAATATACGACTTATACTAAAGACTATGTCTTATACTACGTCTTATACTAAAGACTACGTCTTATACTAAAGACTACGTCTTATACTAAAGACTACGTCTTATACTAAAGACTACGTCTTATACTAAAGACTACGTCTTATACTAAAGACTACGTCTTATACTAAAGACTACGTCTTATACTAAAGACTACGTCTTATACTAAAGACTACGTCTTATACTAAAGACTACGTCTTATACTAAAGACTACGTCTTATACAAAAGACTACGTCTTATACTAAAGACTACGTCTTATACTAAAGACTACGTCTTATACTAAAGACTACGTCTTATACTAAAGACTACGTCTTATACTAAAGACTACGTCTTATACTAAAGACTACGTCTTATACTAAAGACTACGTCTTATACTAAAGACTACGTCTTATACTAAAGACTACGTCTTATACCAACTAATAAATTCTTCGTTTATACCAAAACGAAGAAGATATACGGTTATATTAAAAACTTATTTTATACTAAATACTAATTTTATAATAAAAACTACTTTTACACTAAAGACTATTTTTATACTAAAACAACGTCTTATACAACATTTCGATGAAGTAAAAAGTGGATACTTTTGATTTTTACTGATCTTTTGTCAATTTCATTGCTTACATTGTTGTAACAAGGACATGTTTCACCCTTTATAAAATATCTATATAAATATTTATCTAAAATTTTATTATTATAGAATTATTATAGAATTTCTCTTCTTTGTTAGTTTCATTGTCATTTACCTAATGAAAAGTTCATTTAAATCCCATATCTCCAAAACTGTGATGACATTCACTCAAATCACCTTCAGTTTTTTTTTTAAACGAAAAACTTGTTTTCAAACTTTTCCTCTTTAACTTACAATAATACAAATATTCATTATTTGAGTTTATAACATTAATGAAAGCCATTATATAAGTTTACAATTCAAAATGAACATCCTTCATGTCTCTCCTTTAATTGTGTCTGCCTTCTGTTTGTATTTAATTGTCTAGAATCACTTTAAACTTTAAAACACAAGTACAATTCACAACTTTGTTTTTTGGTTTTAAATAGAACATTTTAAGTGCAAATGTTCTCTCTAAGTATGTACTTGGATTTTATTTTTGTTATTTCAAATATTAGTTTTATCACAAAATGCTTTAAATAAATAAAACATCTAACAAAACTTAAACACTTCATAAATTTCTCTCATACTGGTTAACTGGGCAATTTTTATTTGCTTAAATACATAAATCTGTATTTATTTTAAATAAGAGTTATTTTTTTTCTTGGAAACAGATTTTTACCAATATTTGGTTAACATTTTTGGCAAAAGTGTTGAGATTTTAGTTTATAATATTTAAAATACAGTTGGCTCCATCTAAACTTAAATATTTTTGCTATGAATTGTAAAACCAAAAAAAAACTAAATCAAAAATCAATTATTTTTGAAAGCAGACCAACATTATCTACTTATAGTTATGAAATAGTTTAATTTAAAATGTAACGAATATTAAAAATATTTAATCCACTACAATAATGTAAATACAAAATAACGACTCTCCCATATATTATTTAATAATAAAACACTAAAAGCACCAACGCATACAATACTTGTGCTTCAACTGCAACTGACAGCTACATGCATTCAGAGTAGTCGTGTTGTTAACGCACTGATTGGGTTAATTTTGTTTCGCCATTGCGTAGATGTCAGTTGCAGTTGCACCACAGCACGCGAAAAACAATATACGTCATATTTTTGTTGTAACGATATTGAAACTATGTTGCTATACTTTGGCTAACATCTGAATGACGTCGTACTGAAAGTCTTTTTCTGCCTGGGTAGTTTGATGAAACGTTTAAATTATTTTAAAATTCCTTCAGAATTTTATGACTTAAAATATGCATTATAACTGCGTCTTATACTAAAGACTACGTCTTATACTAAAGACTACGTCTTATACTAAAGACTACGTCTTATACTAAAGACTACGTCTTATACTAAAGACTACGTCTTATACTAAAGACTACGTCTTATACTAAAGACTACGTCTTATACTAAAGACTACGTCTTATGCTACAGACTACGTCTTATACTACAGACTACGTCTTATACAACAGACTACGTCTTATACTACAGACTACGTCTTATACTACAGACTACGTCTTATACTAAAGACTACATCTTATCCTAAAGACTACGTCTTATACTAAAGACTACGTCTTATACTAAAGACTACGTCTTATACTAAAGACTACATCTTATCCTAAAGACTACGTCTTATACTAAAGTCTACGTCTTACACTAAAGACTAAGTCTTATACTAAAGACTACGTCTTATAATAAACACGTATTCTGAAGACTTCGTCTTATACTGAAGACGTATTCTACAGACTACATTTTATACCAAAGACTTATATTAAGTATTATAATAAACACTGGGTCTTATTCTAAAGACTAGCACTGGAATATATCCTTGAGGAGCCAATCACTGGACCAATTCTGCGTCGTTTCCCCTCTCCTCATGTTTTGAAGTTTTGCTTTTACAAAGATAATTTGAGATTCAAATAAACTTTTGTTAAGAATATTTAATACATATATTTCTTCAAAAATTAGAAAATATATATAAATGAACCTTATAGGCAAATCGGTTAACATTTGAATTCTCAGTTTGACATCTAAACCTTGAACTTTCTGTCCAACTATGTAGCAGTTTGTGTAATTCAGATTTCGGCACAAATAGAAGATTGGAAACTAGTATTTTAATTCCCCCTTAAAGTCTTAATCAATTTGCATTCCAAATTCTCTTAGTGTATACACATTTGAACATGTACATTTAACATATTTTAAGAATTACTTCACATTCGACAAACAGAACCAAACATTTCTTACAATTAATTTCATTTTGCTTAATTTTTTCAATTTTTCTTTAACAATTTACGATAATTTCCAGTTTATTTTTATTTTTTTCTCTATTTTCAATTATTTCAATTTCTCTTTTTGCAAGTTTTGTAATAGTTTTTGCTAGTTTTTTACTTTGTTTGCTTGTAATATTTATCATACTTGCACAAAATACATACATACTTTTACTATTAGTAAGTACTTAGTAACAAGTAAAGAGTTTAATATAGAAAAAAAGTAAACCCGGTCAAATTGTGTGAATTCGTATTTGGAAATAAATAGACTGGAGTTAGAAAATTTAGTTTGTGCAAATAATAAAAAAGAATTTATACAAATGCCAGTAAATATAAATTTGTATGTTTGAATGTAGAGAACAATACTATTCAAGTAATTGACTTTGATATAATTTGCACTCATTGTTGCCAAATACTTGGTACTCGAACTTAGTTGTTGTGCAAACAGCAGCAGTGGCAGTAGTAGTGGAAACTACAACAAGTAGCACCAAGAAATCTATGCACACAGTTCTTTTTTTGCAGGTTATTTTTTTCTACAACAAACTCTTAAGTATTCAACAAAAATAAAAAATAAAAACCAGCTACTTCTACTACTAACTAAATACTAATGCTGCTGCTGCTGCAAGAACTACTGCTATTGCTACTTCTTCTTCAGACTGCTGCCGTTTCTCTGTACTGCCTCTTCTAGTTTTGGGTATTTTACCACAAAAGTAGTACTTGGCAAGTGGTATGTATGTTGTAAGTACGGTACTCGATTGCCTTTGGGATATTGCGCTCGTACATAAACGTAAAGTACATAGAGAGGAAGAGTTTACTGAGAATTGTACGTGGATTTGCTGTTAATTTGATTAGAAAACTTTTTTACTATTGTACAGCTAAAATATTGTATATACTTAAGCACATACAAATCTATATACATATATACATACAACTATGTATGTATGTATGTATTGCTAGGTACGTTTGTGTATGTAAGGAATCGTAGTAAGAGTTTGTGGTATTGCTAATATTGAGATGCCTTAAGCTTGTGGCAAGCAAATGTTTGTGGTGGGTGAGTTTGTTGGATTGTAATAGCACTAATATTGGCCCAAGTTGGCTGCATTATAGAGGTGGTAATGCGTTTAGTAGTTGTGTATTTTTTTTTCCTTCACATACAGATTCATACTTACAATGGAAATAGCAGCTGTGATGGTGTGAGTTTGTTTATTTTATATCTGTGTGTGAGTGTGTGTGGCAAATTGGGAATTAACGTTGACAACATGAACATGAACAACAATAATGCCTCAACACTTGAAATGTAATTGAGATTAAGTGAGTAGAACATATTTTCATTAAAACTTTTTCTTTCGCATGTGAACAAAAAAGTGACAAAAAACTGCATAAAACAATTTATTTAAATATAAAATGTTATAGTTATATTGTAGTATAATAGAAGGAAACAAATATTTTTACAGTACATTTTCTCGGTAACATTAATTAGTAAAAATTATAAGACTATTGTCTGTTTTATGTCGCATAAGAAGATCGTTGAGTGTCTTTAATACAAATTTTCAAAGCTTGCATTTCGTATGCACTTTTTGCAACAACAACAACAACTACACAAGTTGCATATAACAGGGAGGAAAACAAATTGTATCGTAATTTACCACTTCCAAATTTGTTGAGATTTGGAACTGTGGTATTACGAAATTTGAAGTTCCCTAAGATTTATTATGGTTTGGATTCTATCGAGGTTCAAAGTTAACATTTTATATAAGAATGGTATCAAATCGCTCAATTTGAATTGTTCATAACTAATTAACCGATAAATATATTGAAACAAGGCCATTATATTTATATTATATTCGTAAAAATTATTTTCTTATGAAAACAAGAATTATCCCTGAACACAGGATATTTCAAAAAATATATCTTTCATTTTTAAAATATGTACATACTTTCCTTAATTATAAGCTATTGTGTAGTTAACAACACACAAAACAGTCAGAGTCAGACCATGAGGGGTTCTCGAGGTAAGAAACATTTCGAAGAATAAATAATACATTTGATTTCAAATGTATATATATTCTATTTTAAAACATTTGTACAATATGAATTTATTCAAAGTATTGGCCATTGTTAGCTACAAACTTTTCTAATATTTCTGGCAACATATGAATTCCGAACCAAAAGAACTGCTCATCTTTTGAGGCCAAGAACGAATCAAGCCAATTTCGAATACTTCGTTCTGAAGTGAAAAGTATCCCAAATAAAGTGTTCTGCATCGACCGAAACAAATAATATTCGGACGGGGAACGATCTGGACTATAAAGAGGGTGAGACAAAACCTCCCAATCACTTCCCATTAAATATCTTCTTTTATTATACCCTTCACCATGAGTGGCAAGGGTAAATATAAGTTTGTCATTCGGTTTGTAATGTCTATATTTTTCATTTGCGACCCCACAAAGTACATATACATATTCTGAATCGTTATAGATAGCGAAGTCGATATAGCCATGTCCGTCTGTATGTTGAAATCAACTTTCCGTAGCCCCCAAATAACATACATGTTTCAATTCAGGAATTCTTTCGACTCGGTTGCAAAAACGGCCCATAAATGGCTGAGATATAAGGGAAAAACCGGGACAACCTCGATTTTTTACCTATATATGGATTACTAAGTCATTAATATAGACAATATGGATATCTAATGATAGATATTTGAAAGTCCATTGCAACGATGTATATAAGACTATAGAAAGTTGGACCTACAATGGGTCAAAATCGGGAAAAATAATTTTTAACCCGAATTTTTTTTTTCATCAAACAAATTTTTTTGTCATAAATTCTTTTCGGCATATAAGATTGTTTTCCGGTTTTTACATAAGGACGGTTTTCGAGTTAATCGACAAACCCGTTTTATTGTCTGGAATTATTCGACAAAATCGAATATTTTTTTAAAAATTTAATCCCTTCACCAAATTATACTTCAAAATATTTTTATTTAAACAAAATTAATTTTTTTTAAATTTTTTTAACAAAAAATTGTTAAAAAAGTTTTTTTCCAAATTTTTTTTTAATTTTTATTTTTAAAAAATCTTTTTTGGGGAAAAATAATTTATGAAAAAAAAACTTTTTTTGATGAAAAAAAAATCAAAAAAATATTTTGCCCTATTTTAACCCAATGTAGCTTCATCTGACTATAGCCTTATATACATCGTTGCAATGGAATTTGAAATATCTATCATTAGATATCCATATTGTCTATATTAATGACTTAGTAATCCAGATATATATATCTAAAATAGGACAAAAGTCGAGGTTGTCCCGTTTTATTCCTTATATCTCAGCCATTTGTGGGCCGATTTTGCAACCGAGCCGGAAGAATTCCCGATATATATATGTATGAATCATATATGTAAGTTATTTGGGGGCTACGGAATGTTGATTTCAACATACAGAAGGACATGGCTATATCGACTTCGCTATCTATAACAATCCAGAATATATATACTTTACCACTATTCTTAAATTGACAAAAAATGCTAAAAACCGGTTAGTCAAACCGGATTTTGATAGAAAAAACCAAAAACCGGTTTTTAAAAATTATGCTTTTTCGAATTATTCGAAAACCGGTTTTTAGAATATAATTTTAGGATTTTCATTATCTTAAAAAAAAAATGAAATAATTTGTGGTGTTTACTCACTTTTGAGGCTATCTGTAGGTATTTTAACATGTACGGGTGCTAAGCGGAAGCTAGTTAACCTCAAATGGTCAGTTAAAAATACAGTCCAATAACCGATTGCTTGTAAACAAACCTTCTTCCGGTAATTTCTGATGAATAAAATAACTACTTACTTTCTAAAGTGCATTACAAAATAAACGTTTAAAGTGACTACACTCTAGATTACTTAGAGACACTTAAATGACAATTGTCTTCACGCTAGTTTACATAAGATGCCAGTATACGTAAACAAAAATAAAATAAACTGTATGAGAATTATATTAACACAAATTGTTTAAAACCAGTTTGTACAAATACTTAGAGACACTTAGGTGTATAAAATAACCAATTGAATTCTCTCAGCACTACAAAGAGCACATACGTAAGTACTGTTAGGGTAATGTTTGTGTACTGCTACAATATAGTATAGTTACTCATTTTTGAAAAGTATCGAAAACTCAGTACATATTTGTATTCTTAACAAATTTCAAACATTTCACTACTTTCAATCTCTGCCCCAAATGCGTTTTAATTTGTAAAAGTAAGATGTACATAAATACATACTTACGTACTTTGCTGGTACGAATGACTCCTTTGTAAAAATGTAGCTGACACAAGTTTATTACGTTTTCTTGTAAATAATAAACCAAACTAAATAAAGTTTGTTAAGTTTGTTTCTCGCTCTCTTTGTCTGTCTGTCAGTTGTTGGATGTTATTGTTTTGAAAAAAATAAAAAAAAACACAAGAATATGTAACGAGTAACAAATACTTAAGAACAATGTTTTTGTAGTGTCTACTTAAAATTTACAAAATAAACAAACTCCATTCTTAAATTCATTTTTAGTGAAGTTAGTACACTATAATTTCGTACAATTTTATGTTTATGCCAGTAAACAACACAACAAATTTAGCAGGTCACTTTTCTTTTAATAAGAATCCAGATCCATTCTTAAAACTTTGTGCTATTTTTAGCACCATTGTAGTTTTTAGTAGCCAAAATATGCTAGATTTTTAAGGATTTTTTTTTTATATTTTAATGCAACTTTAGTTGTACATACTCGTACATATATATACTTTTTCTATTTCCTTTATTTTAATTTTTTTTATGATTTTTTTCAGCCAACAAAACTTTTGTCTGTTGGTTTGTTTGGATGTATGTGTTTGAGTTCATTTTTTCGCGGCTTGTAATTGGCATGAATATTTTATGATTTTCTGGATATAAAATTTTTACCACCCTTGTTCTTTATCATCATCATCTTTTTTTAACCTTTTTACGGGTACTTTATATATGGCTTTGTTATTTTAGCAAAATTTCGCTCCACCAAAAAAGAACGAAAACTAAAATAACAATGCTGGTTGAAAACTAGAGAGTTTATAGAGTAAATGCATCAGGTTTGGTTAGCTAGCTGCCATTGTTTGAACTTTCGTTTGCGCGTTGCAGGCAACATTTTATAGATGTGTTATTAAATGGTGAAAAGAACTGGCAAGAAAATTGGAACAGCTCTATGCGAAAAATACTATCAAATAAACTTTTACGAGTGTGTGCCTTTTTTGTTTTTATTTTTTCATTCTGTTTTACTTTAGTTCAGAGCACGTTAGTTAAAATCTTTTATTTTAAAAGTCATCTTATATATTTTATATTTAGTTTGTGATAATTTTATTTCTACTTACTTTCTAGTTTATTTATATCTAGATTTCATTTTATTTTATTATAATATAATTTTAGTTTTTGTCAGGAACTTAAAAAAACGCGTTTTTTGTCAAAGCAAAAGTTTGCAAAAAAAAAATAAAGACTAAAACTTTCTTCTAGTTACATTTATGTGCTAAGGACATTAAATATAAGAGATAGCTTAAATAAATTTTCAATTTCTAATATTAAAATTGTTTGTGTCTCTGTAAAACATAATTTAGTTAAGAGATAGATAGTGAGATTATAGTTTTTCTGGGGATTTTTTTGGTTTGTTTTGCAGGTAAAAAGCTTTTGATAAAAGTTGTAAGCTTAACTAAAGATTAAAGTTTTAATTTTAATCAGCATATAAATATACATATTTTTCTTGTGTTATTTATGAACTGAATTCATAATTAACATTTTCTTAAATGTGATAAAGTAGTAAATGTTTAATAGTTAAATGAGCAATGTTCTAATTGACTAAAAATTGTTTAAAACATTTGGTCATAAAAAGGAAAACAGTTACTTGTTTTCCTTTTTATGACCAAATGGATTGGAGAATGTTGATTGAGTTTAAAATTAGCATTAAAATCGCAAAAAACTTAAAAAAATTCGAAATAAATTTTGTATAGCTGCCTAAAAGTATGCTTTAGTTTATAAAAATTTAGTAGTTTATGGCCCAAAATACTTAATTCCTTTAGTTTTGTTTTATTACTAACTTATATTGGCCTACCTAAACGGTATTAAGAATCATTTCTAGAAAGTTCATATGTTCCAGAAAGTGGTTTACTGAGATCTTAGGTACATTTTTGTAGTTGATTGTTTCCTTGAATTTTGAACGGTTTGCTACCTATGGACTTGAACAGAGGATAAAAGGTAAAAAAAATCGAATTTTTTAAATTTTTTTTGCGATTTTGATCTTGAAGATTTTATATGTTCACAATTTTTGTTCTTTATGACAAGGACTAAAACTTTGCCTCAGAGAGTAAATCAAAATTCCCAACTGTTTGCTAGATATGAGCCTGAGAACATGATCACTTTTTTGCAAAAATGACACCGAGGCCCCAAATCTTTGGGGGCCCATAAACAAATTACATGACTTTGGGCAAAACTGGGAGACACGGGTCTTTTTTTGGTCTTTAATTACGTTGTGGTGTCCGTATATGGTTACTTTTTTCGTGTTGTACTGTGTTATTGAATAATTGCATACACAGACAATTCAGAAAGTATTTTTGACAGTTTTAAACATTATGTAAGTTCTGCTCTTGCAGATGGTCCTTTCTATTCCTGGTTACTATGCTCACTTTTAGAAAAACATCTCTGTTTTTCTCTGTCTTGAGTCAAGAATCCTTTAATTTTAAATAAATTTCAAGAACTGATTGTTATAAAATTTGTTATTTCTCTTTCTCACAATTTCTAATGTTTTATACAATAACATTTCACTAGTGTAACATGAAATCCATATAAGTTTTTAACTGAGTGTCAAAATTTTGCCATCCAATCCAAAAAAGCTCCTTTAAATCTCTGCAAACTGTGTTTGGCTTACAACTTTTGACATTTAATATGGCTTGGACATACTTAAAGTTTTTTTGTTTGTTTACTTTTTTGTTGTTGTTGTGTTTGTGTGTGGTTTCCAACTCCTCTAAGAGCACAGGACTAAGTAATCCCAAAGCCATAAGGCGGCTCTCATACAACACCCGAGCCTTAATAACAAACTAAAAACGCTAAAAGTATGTACTTGTAGTTACTTAAGATTTCCTTTTTCACTTTTTTTTATTTTTTTATTATAGTGTTGTTGCTGTTGCTCTGTAAATTCTCTAGAGACTATTTTTTCTTTATATTTTTTTCGGTTTTTTTTTCGGCTGACTTTTGTGTGACTGATGAGAAAGTTTTTTGCTTCGTTTTTTTTTTTGTTATTTTTTTGCAAAACAAAAGGAAAATTGTTGTTAATGTACACATACATTTGTATTTGTTTTGTAAGTATAAGTGAGGACGCCTAAAAGCAGCATTACAAAAAACAAACAGTTTTACAAAGTTTTTGTTTTCTGTTTTAACTAGACTGGCTCTACACATGCATTATTCAATATTAGAATGAGGAAAGCAAAAAAAAAACAAAATATATGAATGAAACACAAAATTCACATGCTACATAAGATGGTATTTCGTGTTACTTTAAAAGGGATAATACTTTTTTTGCACTTCTACTACTTTAAAATAAACTCTCTTACTAGACTTGCTGGTAGTAGTGGTAGTATCTTGTAGTAAGAAGAAATAGTAGTAGTAGAAGTATATAAAAACTAAGTAATAGCTGATGTTATTGTTGTAGTTGTAGCAGTTACAAGATACTAAAGTTTTGTTAAGCAAAGATAGAAACAAACAAGCAAGAAAACAAAAAAAAACATTAAATAAAAAGGGAACAATTTTGTTTTGTTTGATGGTTTGTCACTAAAACTATAAAATTTAGTTATAATAAAAATACCTACAAAAACTAAACAAAATACTGAAATAACATCAACTACAGAAAAACATCATTTACATAATATTAACATACATGCAATAATACAAACATTAAACCTCTATATATCCTTGCATAAGGACTATTCGGTTGTTGTTTCTGTCGATGATGATGATGACTATGATGATAATATGCTAAAATTTAAATATATATTTTAGGCTTGTTTGTATGAGTTGTGCTCTTTTTTCCCCCATTACAAATATATGTATGTGTGATTATTATTGTTTTTATTTATGAATGTGTCTGTGTGTTGTTGTTTTTTTCAGCCATCCAATGATTTTTATTGTTTTCCGTTTTGTATCATCATCAAAATTGAATTATTTCCTCTTGATTTTTATGGCAAACGTCCCTAAAGTTGATTGCTGATACACATACAAAACCATACATACATAAACTTACATTCACATATACACATATGTAAGTGGAGGGGACTAACGACTGTTGAACTAATGGGTCACCAAATCAGAAATAAAATAGTATTTGAACAATTACTGCTCTATGTAGATTCATATGATTGCGGTAACCATAAAATTTTGAAATTACCATTCAAATGATAGTAGAAATCATATATATGATTGTAGTAAATAAATATAAGTTTATGGCAATCATGTTTATGGTGAATTATTATATCATAATATGATGTTTGCAGATTATGTTAACCATAAGCCGAGAAAAACAAAATGTGTTTGTCACAAACATATACTTATTTACTACAATCATATATATATTTTCTACAATCATGTGAATCGTAATTTTAACATATTATGGTTATCGCAATTTATATAAATAATTACAGTGACCATAATATTGTAAAAATACTTGTAAACATTTTGAAATGGTTACAGTAAACATGTACGACCATATTTCTGCTTTACATAGACAATTTCTGTTGGATGCAGATAGAAAATCCTAATCTTACCAATTTAAAATTTATTTCCATTTTTAAAATTTTTGTTCCAAATAAAAGTACAAAAAGTAATTTTCAGTATGTTATAGTTTTTCTCTAATTTGCTCTAAAGAAATTGAAAGGGTATCCCAAAATATAGGTAAGCTTTATATTAAATAAAACCCACAGCCTTTTTCTTTAGATTGTTATTTATTATTTCCGGCAAATGGCCTCCAAGGATTTGCTGGTACAACCATTTTATTTTGTCGACATTTGTCGACATGAGCATTTTGCATAAATCTGGAAAAATTTAGGTGATGCAACACTGAATCTCCTTTTTTAATGCATGGGTGGTTAGGTTTTGTTGGCATAGAACTTTGGCTTCGAATAACCCCATAAAAATAAATTCAATGATGTTAAATCACACGATCTAGGGGGCCACACGAACAGAAAATATCTCATACAGTAATTGAAAGCACATATCATACAATTTAGTTAGATAGTAATTTGATGTTCAATAATCCGTTCAACGAACTTCACCTTACAGTGATGGGATATTAGACTTCTGTTTTTGTGGCAATTTAAAATTGTAAGATCTTCAGAGGGAAGCTTTTTGATATTTACAATTGTTTCACTAACACTATCTCTTCAATATAGCCATTACAGTCCAATTTAAGCTTGAATCATAGGTCTTTATACAGTCCAATTTAAACTTCAATCGTAGGTCTTTATACAGTCCAATTTAAGCTCCAATCGTAGGACTTTCTACAGTCCAATTTAAGCTTCAGTCGTAGGTCTTTATACAGCCCAATTCAAACTTCAATCGTAGGTCTTTACACAGTCCAATTTAAGCTTCAATCGTAGGACTTTATACAGTCCAATTTAAGCTTCAATCGTAGGTCCTTTATAGCTTCAATCATAGGTATTTATATAGTCCAATTTAAGATTCAAACGTAGGTCTTTATGCAGTCAAATCTAAACTACAATCATAGGTATTTATACAGTCCAATTTAAGCTTCAATCATTGGTCTTCAATCGGTCTTTATACAGATTTTTCTATTTTTATTCGCTTAAAAGATATATGCCCGTCCTTCCGTTCCAGGATTGGTTTTGAGATCCATTTGGCTCACGTTTCTAAATTTTCATCGTTTGGGTAGATTAGTATTCAGCTAAATATTCCTATCAATTTGAATACTTTGTTTAGCTTGAAGGTCGGTTGTGCTAACTTTTGTTAGTGTCCCCGTATTTACACATAAATGTATTCGGCTGTGTAATATTTATTTATACATATTTATGTGTATATAGAGTTATAAATGTGTTTGTGTTAAACACACTTACATCCATATAAAAGTACAAAATATATACACAAACGTATTTACGAGTGTATAAGTAGATAACGTTGATTTTAATCAGTTTTCCATTTTTGCCCATTTACCTATCAATGCGGAAAGAATTCCAGGTTCACACAAAAATACAGCAAAAACCAATGAACAGGGTTAACAAAACATTGTGAAAAGTTGTGTAACTGAACATATATGTAAATATACTCTATATACAGAGATCTGTATATAGAATATGTAAAAATTTGAGTGTATCTCTTGTTGAGTGGGTAACCCATCATATACTTGAATGTATTTATTTATTTAAGAGTGATGTTGTTGTTATTTCTTTGTTATTGTATGGGTAATAACTGTTAAATAAGCTTGAGTGTATGTATACGTTTTTTTGCTACTTTAGCTGCTGTTGTTTTTGCTTTTTTTAACCAAATATATACTTACATACATATAAGCATTTTAACATACATACATATATGGATATGTATGTGTGTGCGTATGGATTTTTGTGAGTAAAATTTTGTTTATTTCCTCTATCAATTTAAGCTTAAATTTAATTTTGTTCCTTTTGGCTATGAGCAAAAAAGGATTTATCTGATATCTAGCTTAACAACAACTACTACTACAGCAGCAGCCACAATAACAGTAAATTTTTTTATAATATGTGTGTGTGTCGTAAACTTTACTACACCAAATATCCAAAAAAACACACAAACATTTTATAATTTATACTTATTATCGCTTCATGGATTTTAAGCTGTTAAAAACTTTTATTTATTTTTTCCTTTTTTGAAATTTAATTTAAATTTTCAAACACGTACTAAGGTATATTAAAAAATAAATAACAACATTTAAATATTTCATAAAATTTTATGATAAAAAATATAGAGTCTAGACTGTAGTATAAATCATTAATTGCTTAACATTTCCAGTTATAGAATTGAATCCGAACAAACATTTTCAAAATCTAAAACATTACACAAATTCGGATACATTTGAAAAATGTCTTTCATGGCATTAAATACGCATTTTAAAAACATTTAACTTGATATGAATATTGTTATTTCCTTTAAATGAGCGGTATTCTTTTAGTTGCAGTTTAGTTGTTTGCAAATTGTAACATCCCTTTACTCAAATTTAAACAACAACAGTTTAAATATTCGGTCTGTGATTTTCTACAGATAGACGTTTATAATTCATAGGAATACACTCACTTAAATTACACACTTTATAATGTACAAGAATGCAGTTGGTGTTAATTCTAACAGCCACATCGCCATCTTCCAGTAGTTTCATAATTATGTTAACGGACAAAGCTAGAATGTTATATTTCTAGAGCTTTAAGCAGCTTCAATGTTAATGTTAGCTGCTTTAACATTTAATGTTGCCATGCTTACAAACAATGTTAATAACTGCGTTTTATTAACAAATAACTTAAATAAAATATATTGCACTAGATAATCGGCCTAGCTAGATTTTTTCACCAAATTTTTTTATAAAAATTTTTATTCACCTACTTTATTTCACTAATTTTTTTTGAACAAATTTTATTTTATTCACCACAGATATTTCTTTGAACAAAAATTTTTTTCGCAAAAATTATTTTCAAAGTATAACAAAGTCAAAGGCACCGAATATGGTACAAATACAACACGAAAAAAAATAACCATATACGGACACCACTACACGATAAAAGACCCGTGTCTCTCAGTTGTGCAAAAAGTCATATACTTTTTTTTTATGGGCCCTCAAATATTTGGGGCCTCGGTACAATATTTTGCAAAAGAGTAATAATTTTCTCAGGCTCATATCTTGCGAACGGTTCGGAATTTTGATTTACTCTCTGAGGCAAAGTTGTAGGTAGCCCTTGTCATAAAGAACAAAAATAAAGTTTTTTGCGATTTTGATCTTGATGATGAAAATCAAAATTCCGAACCGTTTGCAAGATATGAGACTGAGAAAATGATCACTTTTTTGCAAAAATTACACCGAGGCCCCAAATACTTGGGGCCCAATAAAAAAAACTGCATGACTTTGGGCAAAACTGTTTTTTTGTTGGTCTTTCATCTCGTACTGTTGTCCGTATATGGTTATATTTCCATGACTTAAAAAATTACACACAGTGTCATATGTACGTTTTTAAAGATTTGATTGCTTATATCTCGAAAGAATGGATTGAACTGCATAAACTTTTCAAGTTCTTAGTCAAATTTGAAATTTGTCTGCATGTGTTGTTGATGTTATAAAATTATAACAAATTTTGTTGGTATCTATAATTATTTCTTTAAAACTTTTTTGAAACCTAAACTTTTTTTTACAAAAAAATATCTATAATTTGTAAAAAGTTTTAATTTTGTAACAACTGCACAACTGTATACACATGTGTTAATTGCCACTAAATGTAAAATACACTCCCCACGCCCTAACCAATATTTTAATTACTTTATCCTTGTAGTTGTTGGTGTGTTTATTTCTAACGAAAAAGGTATTAATAACAGATTATAAAAGAACCCTTTCAGTTGGCAACTTTTTCGGCAAACAAAAACAAATTCATACAAGAAAAACAATAATAATATTAAAAAAAAGAAGAGAAAAAATAGAAAACTTTATCATAAGTTTAACATTTATTTTAATGCATTCCACAAATGAAAATTTCATTTCAACTCTGCTTAATGCTGCTACCAGTATCTTTGGCAAACACAACTTTGAAAAGTGAAAAATTTAAAAAAAAATCCCTTTTTTGCTGTTCTCTTGAATTCTTTTGTTTGTAGCCTCGTTTAAGTTTAGTTTTTTGTGAAAATAAGGGTCATTTATCCTTCAAGATTATTGCTTAAGTAATTATTAATGATAAAATTTACCCTGTAAAAAGCATACTCTACAAAAAATTCCAAAAATCCAATAGAGATAAGACCAACAACCAAAAAAAAAGTGGCAAATGAAAAGAACATACGCTAAAATTATCTTTCAAGTTGTACAAATGTTTAGAAAACTTAAGCTAAATACATTTTAATTGACCTCCCATAATATTTTTACACACTAACACAAATAAATTCAGCCAAATTACTCACACAAATGCTCACTAACACATATTTAGATAGATTGTTACTTGTATTTATAAATTTATAACTTTGTTTTCAACTACTACTTTCTACTTTCATTTAATAATAATTAGCTTAATTATAAAATTGTGTTAATTTTCAACATAAATAAAACAAGTGCAAACAGAACAACACAGAAAAAACAGCTGAAAATTATAAATTTATCACTGCGAATTAAATTTGAAACAACAGCACACCAATACAATTGTAAAATTTATCTTTATTTCGAGTGTTGCCAACACAAACAACGCCCCCTTTATTTCCAAAATTTAATATTCAAACAAGGTTTTACACAATTATTTGACAAGATTAATTTTATTTTTTTTGCAATATTTATTTGTTTTATTGTTTAAGGGGAAGAAATTTGGAATCTAGCTAAATTAAAACAATTATTTTAAGCAAAATTATTGCTTAAAGTCGAAGGTAGAATATAAATAAGTAACATAACTGAATTTATTACTTACTTACTGTAGGATTAATTTTTAATGAGTTTAATTTATGTTATTAGGTGGGTGTTAGCAAACTGCATTTGTGTATACAATAAAATAATAACAGCAAAATCAATATAGTACTTTTAGATAAGTTTTTAATCAGCCCAATCTTGAATAAAAAATCCGCGGGAGTTTTTTCCATTTTCCCATTTTTAACACTGAATTTGAATACGAAAAATGATAAATGGGAAAAAACTCCAGCTGATTTTTTCTTCATGATTGGGCTGAATAATTTTTCAAACACTTTCTTATTCCGAACTTCTTCTTCTTAAGGATATACATCAAAATTTATTTTTAATTGTGTATGAATAAGGGTCATTATTACAACTTGCCATTATAGTTAAAGGTAACTTTAAGTAATAAAAAAGGTACCCTTAAAGGTAACATTAATTATAACGGCAAGTTGTAATAATGGCTCTAAATGTAATGTATGTTTATCGCTAACATTTGCATATTTTTCCAAAGTTTTCAACTATCCCGATATACCCATATATGTTAATCAGTGGCGACATTTGCGGCTTTTGCAAAGTGGCTAATCCAGAAAACTAGTTAAATATTGAGGTGGTGGTTTTTTAACACTAAATCTTTTTTTGTAATTTTGGTACTTTTTGGAGTACAAGTTTCTTAAAAGTACCACAAAAAAATCATCAAATTAGCTTGATTTTATATATTTTACTACCTCAAAAATGTACTTTTAGATAAAACATTAAATTTTTATTACAAAAAAGTTTGATTAAATATTATAAAACTTTTATATAAACTTTTTATATAAATTTCTATAAATAATGTTTAAAATTGTGTATAACAATATTAAGGGTACTCATTTAAACGCTTAAGTTTCCCATTTGTGCAAATGGGCAAATTTGCGCGACATGTTTCATGAACCCACCTTTTCAATTTTGAGCAAGTTTATACAGAAAATTTATATTTGTCAAATAAAAATACATAAATTCAACAAAAGCTTTAATAATTTTTTTTCAAATTGTATAAATTTTAATTTTAAAATGTTGAATGAAAGTTAAATCTTTGGAACAAACGGTGGTATACATAGTTTGGAGGATTTTGTTTATGTTCTAGGTGTTGGTTAATGTTTTCATACACAATGTCATTTAATACAATCATTCTGTTCCAAAGTTACACAATTTTAACATGCACAAAATTTTTATATTTTATTTGATTTTTATTTCTTATAAATAAAAGTAAACAAAAGCAGCTGATTCATCAAATGCACAATAAATTCAAGTTTGCGAGTCTAAATTGTCGCGCAAACTTATCGGAGTTGTGCAAACGAATTTCCATACATTTTTTGACATTTCATTTGCGAGAGTGTAAAAATGCACAGATTGCACAGTTTGCGAGGCTTTTAAGCGTTTACATGAGTACATACTTATAAGAAATAGTTTTTAAAAAAAAATCTTTAAAAAGTAGATGCTTTTTACAAAATAAAAAAAAAATATTGCTAAAAGTACTTTTCTGCAATAAAAAATGCATAAAGAAAAAGTACTTTATATGAAAAAATAGTTGTTTGCAAAAAAGTACTTTAAACAAAGGATTTTTTCAAAGTACTTTATAAAAAAAATACATAAAAGTGCTTTTTATATGATTATTTAATTTCACAAATTAAATATTTTTTTTATATAAAAGTAAAAGTAAATTTACTAAAAAAAACAAAATTTTATATAAAAGTGGTACTTTTCACCAAAAAGTTACTTTGTAATAAAAATACTCTTGAAATAAAAACTTTCTACAAAAAAGTACTTTTTATGATTTTTTTAGTTTGCAAAAAGTACTTACAAACATGTTTAATTTAAAAAGTATTTTATGTATTTTAAAATTTTAAAAAGTTACTTTTCAAAACTTTTTACCAAAAAGTATTTCGTAAGAAGACCACATTTGAGGAGCCGCAGAACAAAAGGTACTTTTTCGCACATTTCAAATTTTTGGGAAAATGAGTTTTATTTATTTCGCACCCTTAAAAAACTGCATGAACCTGGAAATGGCAACAATTTTCTGTTAAGGATGTTGGATATAAAACCATTTTAATATCGGAAAAAGAACCTTTTGTTAAAAAATAAAGAAAAAAAGTACGTTTTGTTAAATCAAAATTAAAAAGTATGTTTTATGAGTTTTTTTTAAAGATAATATTTTAGATGAATGTTTTTAATCCTGATATAATATATAAACAAATTACAAGTTGAGATTAAATAATTTTTTTTTTCGTTTTTTACTAGTGTTGTACGTTGTATTAAGTACAAATTTTTTAGAACCCATTTACTTAGTAAAAACATTAAAAAAATGTTGCTGACTTGATTGTTTCTAGAAGATTTCAACCCAAATATTATAAAAATACCAAAAAAAAGCCGCAAAGAAAAAGTACCTTTTGTTTTGCGGCTCCTCATTTCTACTTGTGTTTTGTTTATAGTTCTGCTGAAGGTCTGTTAAATAAAAAAAAAATATATGTTGTACTTTTGACAGAAAAATACATTTTGAAATAAGTACTCTTCGGTTAAATGAAAAATCGTTAAAAAGTACTTTTGTAAAAATTACGTTTTTACAATGTATTTAAGCAAAATACATGATAGTACTTTTTATATAACCCCTTTTTAAATTTTATATAATAGAACTTTTAACAAAAGATGGTTTTAACTAAAAAGTACATATTAAATAAAAGCACTTTTTATAGAAAAAATATATTTCTACAAAAAAGTACTTTTCCCAAAAAAAGTACTTTTCGCTAAAAGTATTTTTTATAGAAAAAAATAATCTTGCAAAAAGTACTTTATACAAAAAAGGTACATATGAGAAAAACGTAATTCTATAAAAAGTGCGATTATAAGCAAAATAGATGAAAGTTCTTTTTATATAAAATCTTTTTAAGAAAAACTACTGACAAAAAATTGCTTTTACTAAAAAGTACATAGAAGGACTTTTTATAGAAAACATACTCTTGCAATAAAAACTTTTCACAAAAAAGTACTTTTTCCAAAAAAAAAAAATTTAAATTCTTATATTGTTTGAAGATTAGAAGTTATGTACATTATTTCCACTTCGAACAACATTGTTGCAAATAAATTTTGGCAAATTTGACATATCTGCAACGATATAACATAAAAGTAATTTTAGAGAAAAATACAATATATTTATTTATTCCTTAAAAAGTAATGCAAGCTAAGGAAATATAAATTCAACCAAAAAAAATCAACAACCATTACTGAAAACGTCTAATAAATTTAAATTTTTCTGTAAAACTGTACGCTTAAGATTGATGGCCACAACAAAATGGGTTAATGAATAACATTTTTTTTCCAGCGTTTTTCTGCTTTTTCATACTATACACTTGTTTAGCACTAAATTCCAAACAACAATTGTAATGGACTAATGCCACTAGTTTTTGTAGTAAAAAACTTTAGAAAAAATAACTGAGTTTTTGTAGTTTTCAAAGGCTCTTAACACAATTGTGTTTAATCAGTAATACTCATATAACAACAATAAGAAGAGAGAAAAAGGGTTTAAACAAACAATAAGGTTGTATTTGGCAACTACTAGCAGTAGTAATATGTACAATATATAGTGGATATATAAATAAATATTTGTTATGTTCATTTGTATAAAAGTACATAGTTCTTATTTTTATTTGAATTCACAAGCCAATAACTTTTAACAGCAACTACAATACAAAACTGGGAGAAAAAAAAAACACAACAAACTTTCAACTTAATTTATTTCAAATACAACTTTTATTAATTACTTACCGCACTGCGAAAAAGGCAGAGTTGTTGACATACATCCATACATGCATACATCTATACAAAACTTGTGCACTCTCACACATTTATATTTATAAATTTATAAAAAAATATCTATATGTATATGTATGCATGGTTAATGTTAATGCTGTCGTTGGATTTTGGTCGTTGGTGTTTTGTTGTACCTTTCATTACAATCACCACATATATTTCATACACACATTATGTATGTGGTGCCTGAATATTGAAAAATGCTTATGGAAAATCGAACACAAAATGGCAACTGCCACAACTACACACATACATATGTAGTATGTATTACTGCTGCAACAACAAACTATAACATTTAAGGCAACAACAATAATGACGTTGCAACAATTTTAAAATTAAACAATAGCAACACATTATGGTCAACATGGTAAAGGCAACCAATTCAACCATAAATATGTTCGACTATAATATATAATTTAGCAAAACTGAATGAACATTATTATTAACAAAAAAAAAAAAAGTGCAAAAACTCAAATTCACATTCAGTGCTACGAGGTATGTTAGAAGAATTGGTTTGCTGGAACTTATTTTTGAAAAACCTATTCCACTCGATAGGCGTACAAATATCACGTACGATGACATGAAATTGTCCATATATGGACCCAATTAAACAGAATTGCTATAGCAGAACTGCTGCATACTTTTAGGGTAGCACAGTGTTATCAAAAAAAAGAACGATGATCATAATCAGTAGCTGATCATATTATAACAAGCAAAGAAAGTAAATAACATGTTATTTTAATTCATATTCATCATGTTCTCTTTATGACAACCACTGATTTAGATTGAAAAACAAACAACAACCAAATATAGAATATAATTTAGCATTTAAAGTATTTTATTAATTAATTCAGGTAGATAGGCCTCGTATATAGAAAATAAACCAGAGCAACAACAAAAAAATGCTTAGAAAACTGAGTGAAAAGAACTAAATTGAGTAAACGGGGAAATATAAAAAAAATCACATACTCGCGCAAAAAGCAGTGCACATTTGAGTTTGTCGATTTGGAAAAATTTAAATATAAAATAAAAATATACGATTTTAGTTTAGAATTTAAAAAATACACACACACTTTTATATACTACATATACACAGAAACATTAGTATGGTCCCAAAAAGAGTGAAAGTATATTTCTAAGATAAAGTAACATTTTGGTTAATATGAAAGAGAAGAAAGAGAACATGGACAGACAATTTAACAACCTACTTGAGGCTTTCACTAATCGCTCGTCTACTGTGTAATATTTTTAAGTTTTCATATGATGCTAGTATAGTTTCTTATTGTTAATCTCTCCAACCCACATAACTACCATTCAATAGCCATCTCAATAGCATGCTCTTGCAAGTAAAGTATGAGGAAGAAAATATTAAGTCACTGTTTATTATTGGTGTTTTATTTAAGCTTTTATTTTTACAAATAAAACTTCATTATATAGTTTAATTTGTAGTTATAATATCTTTAGTTTTTCTAAGTCTTGTGGGAAAAGGTTTCCTGAAGATATGGCCTAAGCAACAATGCGCAATGTGAAATGCGCATAGAAACCAGCTTACACCCCAAACAATTAATTTTAGTGAACTTATCAATAACTAAATTGGGAATTTAGCACAAAAACTATATGTTACTATAAAACGATAGTATACAGTGATAATACTTACTTAGTCGTTTGGAAGCAACATGTTTTCTCTTACTTTCAAAGAAACTACAGGATTTAACCATTGCCTGAGTACTTCTGATGTCAAACACTTGAAATTGGACGACAAATATAATTTAAAAACTTTCCCATTTCCATTTTTTTCTATTCAAATTCAGTGTTAAAAAATGGGGAAAAGGGAAAAAACTCCCGCGGATTTATTATTCATGATTGGGCTGATTGTATTTTTTTTTTGGATCCTACTAATAAACATATAACAACCATTTAAAAATCTATGAATATAAGTATGTACTTGATTGTTCATATTTGCATTTAAAACCCTGTAAGTGCGGTGTGAGTTTGAGTGTGTGTGTATGTACGTATACGTTTAATTTACATGCGCAATAATTGTTATACAACATGCCTAAAAGTATGCTACTTCGTTCATAAATTGAAATAAATTATTTTTGCTGCAATAGATCATTAATTATTGACCACAAAACATACGGGATACCACAAATATGCAATGCACACACATTCACACACACTCACTCACATACATACATATATGTATACGCATACACACACACACTAGACATACGCACACACACACATTCTGACAGCCAACGAACCACTACGTACGCATACACAGTCACATTTACACTTCACATACACAAATTCAACTGCATAAACGTATGTATTGTAAGGATTCATTTGTATGATGACAGGACGACACAGTGGTCAAAGAAATTATAATTTTTTTTTCAATTTGTTTTATTTAATAAATTTGGAAAAACTTATTGGAATATTGTGTTTCCCAATTATTCTTGATATTGAAAAATTTTATTCTCTTGAAAAATTTAATTAAAACTAATGCTATAAAAAAATATTACTCATACCACCCGTAGTTCTTTCAATAATTTGTATACCCTTCATCAGCACTCGTTGTAAATGAAGAAAATTAACAATTTTGGATAATCATTGAAACGGAATTCAGATGGCTAGTATTTCTTTTCGGTTTTGTAAATCAGTGACACATATCTGTAGACCATAGAACAAAACCTGTGAATCCGAAATCCTAATATTTCACCTCTTAAAATTATGGTAATTTAAATGTTGAAAAATTAAAAATATGCTTTGAAACTACTACAAGAGTTATTTCATAAATTTGATAGTATACCTAAGTGTCTGTTTCTGCATGCAACTTCAATACCTCACTATATCAACCCATTTTAGCCCACTGCTTGGTAGATGGATTTGAAAATGTAACTGTAAAATTCCACAGTGGTGTTGAGAGTCCAGCATAAAAGAAACCTCTTTAAGCCACAAATTTTAAATGACAACCAATTATTTTCAGCAATGATAGGGAATATTCATAGACGCACATACACATGCACTTACAAATGCTATGTAAACATACTTACACACAGACACACACACCGACACACGCACACATACTTATACCATAGAGAATTTTCGAAATGATTGCAATTTTGTGGCTATTAGCTGGTTGTCATTAATGGATGTTGATAGAGAAAAAGAAACACAACAACAACAACAACAAAAAAAGAAAAACTCTATCCAGCATATTTGAATGACTATATGTATATGAAATGCTTAAAATATAAGCAATGATCAAGACCAAAACATTTTAGCAGATCACAAACAAAAACTATCTAAACTCTAAAAGGCTGGCATGCAGTTTTAAACCATAAATATATTCATAAAGATTTTACACAAAAATTAAGGCTAAAATAGCAGCAGCATGGTGAGAGCAAAATATTTAGAAATTCATAATAATAAATCGTAACATCAATAAAAACAAAAATAAATTGAAACAGGAGGGGGAATAGTTAGAAATATGTGTATGTATTTATATAGGTAGGTAGTAGATGTGTTTATTTGGATGGCTAAGGAAATACATAAATAAAAATATAAACGCCAAAATTGCCTCATAGCAAACAATTTCAAATCCATATCAATAAATATTTCTAATAAAAATGTACATTGAAATTGATGTTGTTGTTTTTTATTTTTTATTTTTTTTTTGTTGATGGTTGGCAATAGAGGAGACCAAATAACACAAAACCATCAACATCTAAACCAGCAAGCATCACATTCTTCTAAACACACACACACACAGACAAACATACACATACAACATGCATCATTTATATACACATAACATTAATGCCACAATTTCAAATGCTGCCACAACAGCTAAAGTAGAAAATAAAAAATATATACGCCCATCGGCATTTTATATTTTTATGTTTCTTATAATTTTTTATTTTTTTTTATTTTTCAAAATATATTTCACACGTACCCCTTGTGATCCATAAATGCGACATAAAAATCATCACGGAGTAAAAAAACAGCAAAAAAACCAACATCATCCCAAAAAAAAAATACTCATGCATGGATGTATTTTACATGTATGCATGATTATACACCCACATTTTATAAAACTTACACAGAAACAAACATTAATACGAGGTATAGTTGATAAGAACTTTCAAATATTTCTCAAATGTAATCGCTTTTTGCGAAATTTCAAATCTTTGCTTAGTTTTACGCCTACTGCATGATAAAAATGCGTTTAATCAAATTTTAGTAGTACAAACTTTAAAGATTCTCAGCAGATCTAAGATGTCTTTTTTTAAAAAATTTTAGCTTTTATTTTGAAAAATTTGTACAATAGAACTGTTCATCTTTTGAGGCCAAGAACGAATCAAGCCTATTTCGAATACTCTGTTCCAAAGTAAAGCGTATCACAAAGAGAGCGTTCTTCATCGATCGATACAAATGGCAGTCGTACTGGACAAGGTCTGGATTAAAAGGCGGATGAGGCAAAACTTCTCATTCTAAATAGTTTTTAACAGTTATTGCAGCATGTGGCCGAGCGTTTTCATGATGGAATACCACGATTTATTGTCTGGCCGCATATTTCTGAATCAGTAGCGTTCGGCACAGGTAACCTGTAATGGTCTGGCCAAACTACAACAGCTATAATAGAGAGGACCCTTTTGCTCCCACCAAATACAGAGCATTATCTTAGCGCCATGAATATTTGGCTTTGGTGTCGATTCGGCTGGTTAACCGGGCTTAACATTTGGTATTATCGTTATAATGGATCCATCGCAAGTAATGATTTGGTGCAAAAATTATGTTCAAGCAGCATTTCAGAGAAGCAAAATCGTTTTTCAAGGTCTCTCGGTTTCATTCGTATGGTACCTAATTTACCTGCTTTGGGATGAATCCTACTGCTCGCAAACGTTTATAAGTAATTGTCCAGTTTTTAGAAAATGTTGTCTCCTCATATTTCAGCAGCTCATAATAGATAGGACCTTTTGGTCCACCAAATACAAACCATTTCCTTAGCGTCATAGATATTTGCCTTTGGTGTCTATTTTTCTGGTTTGCCGAGTTTCACATACGATCTCAAATAATGATTTTCTTTTATAGCGTTCAAGCAGTATTTCTGACATACAAAATCATTTTTCACGGTCTCTCAACTTCAATTCGTATGGTACCAATTTTCCCTGCATTTGGACGAATCCTGCTGTTCGCAAACGTTTTGAATTCGCTGCTTAATTAGCTCCCAATAATTTTGCAAGCTGTTGTTGAGTTTGACGACAATCTGCACTAAGTAATGCCTCTTCAAACTATTTTTTCTGGCCTGTGCGATCTTTGTCTTCCATGTCAAAATCACCACTTCTGAACATCACAAACCATCTCTTGTATATATACCTAAAAGTATGCTTTAGTTTATAATAATTTAATAGTTTATGGAACAAAACAATTAATTCCTTTAGTTTTTTCTTACTAACTTATGTTGAACTGCCTAGACTGTGTTAAGAAGCATTTCTAGAAAGTTCATATGTTATAGAAAGTTGGTTATTGAGATCTTAGGTAGATTTTTGTAGTTGATTGTTTCCTTGAATTTGGAACGGTTTGCTACCTATGGACATAAACAGGGCAAAAGGCAAACAAATCAATATTTTTAAAATTTTGGGGATTTTGATCTTGAAGATGAAGTTTATTTGATTTTATATGTTGACAATTTTTGTTCTTTACATCTTTGCCTCAGAGAGCAACTCAAAATTCCGAACTGTTTGCAATATATGAGCCTGAGAAAATTATCACTTTTTTGCAAAAATGACACCCAAATATTTGGGGGCCCTTAAAAAAAATTGCATGATTTGGGCAAAACTGGGAGACACGGGTGTCTTTTGTTTTGGTCTTTTATCAAGTAGTGGTGTCCGTATATGGTTATTTTTCCATGACTCAAAAAAAATAATAAAAGCACATATTTGATGAGTACAACCATATACATAATTGATTGTAAGAGTCGTATTAATGGAAATAGTAACATAACATGGTTGTGATAGTCATATGATGAATAAGTTGAAATTATGTTAAAAAATGCATAAGATCATATTATAATCATGCTTTTTCTCTCTTCTAACAAGAGTAACACTTATCAGCCTGCTCTCATTTTCCAAATATTTATATATTGTGGCTTAAAGATTATTTAAATTTCTTTTTTTTTTCCTTAACTCTTTCTTTTACTTACGTCATTATTCACCAACATTTTGTTTAATATTTACCCTCCTATAAATTTCTTTCCCTGTCTTTTCTTTTTTGCGAAAATTTTCTTGCTAACGCAATAGACAAACAAAAACCCATGTTCAATAATTTATATTCCTAACGCGATTCTATGCAGTTTTTTTGCCATGCCATTCTTTTATTCTTTTTATCCTTATAAAACGACAAGCATTTGTCAAAACCAACAACGAGCATTTTACACAATCATGCCTCTTATATCCTGTGAGTTCCAAGGATGTTTCATGTCTTGCAATTTCTGTTTTTTTTTTCTTTTTTTTATACAGCATCATGGGTTTTAGCTAGCTGTAGTAACATGAATTAAAGTGAATTAAAGGGAAAGTAAAGAAAAATTGCTGAATATTAAAATTTACAATACTTGCGTTTAATAAAATTGCTTAAGGTCATTGCAGTTTCAGAAGTGTTTGGTTAAGTGCTTTTTTTTTATTAACAAATTTTAATTTAAATGTGTTTTTGTATTTCTATTTCATTTTATGTTTTTATGTTTAAGCTAATTTATCAATTTTATTGCCATTTTATTATCAATTTATTAATGCTATTATTGTGGTGTTATTGCTCTTTATCGCCTTTGGTCTTGAAGAAATGGTCACAAGTCAACAATTCATAATAATGCCTTTAGGCATACTAACAATGCAATAAAACTTAGCCACTTAAGCTGTTAGAAATTATATTTTTTTCATACTGCCGAGGAAATATTAAAATCTTGCTGTTTTTCATTTCTTTAATTTTCAAAATTCTGTCAAACTGTTACAGGTTTCTAACTATATATCGCACTGGTTCTTGTAAAGAGAGTCAACTCAAAATTTTTCAATTTTCACTTTTTGTGAGAAATCGATGTACAGTGGTCATATCTAACCAGTGTAAAAATCTTGCATTATTTTCTCTACTTTCATTGTAATGTATTAACAAAAAAAACTGTTTTTTCCCTCTACTGAAAATTTTTAAATTTTGAGTTGGCTCTCTTTAGAGGAACCAGTGCGATATCTATATTAATTTTTAAAATAAAAAACAGAAAACATTAGCGGTATTCACAATCTTGTGAAAATGGTCTTGCATCATTGCAAATGCAAAATTTTATATGTTTTTGTATGTATTGGATTACTTTAAAATGCCATTTCCACAAGATTGTTAATACCGCTATTATCTTTTCATTAATGAACATTTGTAATTATGTTTACACTGGCTTCATTAATGTTTCTATTTAATTATAATGCTGTTTAACTAAGCTGGATTTTATGTCACAGAAAAGTTAAGCCCTAAAAGTATGTTAATTTTAAACAACAAACAACAACAATAATAAGCCCCTATAGTTATGCTAATAATTATTAAAATATTGTGGCTAAATATTAAGCCATTTAATTTAAAATCAATATGTGAAATTGCTAAATCATATTATTATTAAATAAATAAAAAAAAGGAAAAAATATACAATAAATAAAATGGAAAAACTAAAAAGTTCATATTAATTTTAAACCTTATGACAGCTATTTAAATCTCACAATGAAAATATGTCAAAGGATTAGTTTTGTGACTTAATCAGCAAAAAAAGATTTAGGTTTGTTTTTAGTTTTGTTGTCTTTTTGAGAGATATGACTTTTGTGCGAGCTTTTCTTAGGGTATTTATGCTTGTCGTCAAGGCATGTCTTGATTTTGTTTTGCCAACAACACATCAACGTTAGTCAATTGCTGGTTTTACCTACTTTTTGACAAAAGATTTGAAGGCAGCGCACTAACAAGGAAAAAATGATGGGAAAACAGCAAAAAACTAAGGCAAAGACAAATTTTCTAAACTTCACTTGTCGTGAATATTGCTGGCTTATCTCTTGATTATTTTTTATTTTTTGTATTTTTTCTTTCTGCAGTTGATTTTCGACATATTTTGTGTAGTTTTACACTTTTTTTCTTGCCTCTCAAAATGAAAATTGTCCTTTTTGGTTTAAGAAACTCAAACAAACAAAAAAAAAAGAAAGAAAATTCTCGTGGATATCAGCTTAAAGGATAGATTTGCTCAATGTTGTTGGTGGTACATTGTATGTTATACATTTATTCATATAACAATGCCATGGCAATTGTACAATATTAATAATTTGTTGTACATATTTAGAAGGGAACCCAAGTACAACTGTATGAATTGAAAAGCAGGGAACAAACACGTTTAATGCGAACGTGTACTTGTGTAAGCGTGCCTTGCGTGCGCAATAAAATACTCCTAAAACATTCAAAAGCGACAGTAAATTTACGTTATTTGTTATTCTCGTTTTGTATTCCTACATAGTATATTTAAATGTATGTATGTACGTTTGATTGTGTAGAATATACAAGGTTGTATATTTTGAAAAATTGTAAAGTTAGACCACCATTTGTAGTAGTAGTGAGTTGTAGGTAGTAATACCCCTGGTATCCTACTCCCTAAATTCAGTTAGCCAGTAACCCAACCATCTATTGTAGTACTAGTATTTTACTCATATAAAAATGACATTAACTGTGCCGACCAACCAACCTTATCCGTCGATTTCTGTCTGTTTTTTTTTTAAATATTTTTTTTGTCGTGTTGGTTCGTGCTGTACTCCCTGGGGAGCTAATAAAACTCGTATCTGGGCCACCAAGGACTGAAAAAAAAGTTTCATACAATTTATATTTTTATTTTGTTGTTATATACATACATACATATATCATTGATGTTTACGGTAGATGTATTCATACATATACACATACATACATACATTTGAAATTATATGTGTATGTGTGTGTGAATTTACTGCATATGTGAATTAATAAAGACTTTACTTGCTCCTCTCTCTCCATCTCTCTGTTAAACTTTCCTTGCACATTCATACACTTATGCTTTTACTCTTATATACATACACACATATACTCCGTATAAATTGTTAAACAACAATAAACAACAAAAAAATAAAACATTTACTTTTTTTCTGTATTTAAATACAGGGGGTGTTGAAATCATTCATTCAAATAAAATAAAATGAATAAAGAAATAAAATGCTTTTTAAACCCAATGACCTGTAACTTATTTCTGTTTTTTCTTTCTCCAAATTATGCAAATTTTGCCCCCCCCCCAACTTTATTTATATATTTATATACCACAATAAGGGTTTAAGTTTTTAACAAGAAAATTATTATTAAATATAGAAATTTAGGTGGAAACTATGATTTTATTGCATTTTAACATTTAAAACAACTGACTGACACTTTGACCAACTTTAAGTCTCTTTAGTTTTTAATTCTCATCTGAGTTGAATGGTTAACGCAGAGAAAAAATGTAACTGGGCATGGTACTGTAACCATTTAAATGGTGTTACAAGATTTTTAACAATATTATAGTCACAGTAACTATTTACATGATTGTGGTAACCATAATATGGTTAATTTATGATTCACATGATTGTATCAACCATATATCATATATATTACAGTAAACAAAAATATGATTGTGGCAACCATATTTATGATGAATAATTTTATCATAATATGTTGTTCTCAGATTATGATAAGCTTTATGCCGAGAGCAACATAATATGATAAGTCCTTCATCATATGAATGGCTGTCACAAACATATATTTGTTTACTGTAACCATATATATGGTTGCTACAATCATGTGAATCGTAAATTAACCATATTATGGTTACCACAATCATGTAAATGGTTACTGTTACTATAATATAGTTAAAAAACTTGTAACAATATTGAAATGGTTACAGTAACCATGCACAACTATATTTTTTTTCTGCGTGTATAAACATCTTAAAGTCATTGTTTACTAAGGCTCGCTTTTTCTTTACAACTTAGAATTATCTCTGAATCTGCTAATGAACAGATGCATATATTGCCCGAACTCATTAAAATGATTTGGATCGTCGCGACGCGTCGGTGTCATTTTTGCAAATAAAGTGATAATTTTCTCAGGCTCATATCTTGCAAACAGTTCGGTATTTTGATTTACTTTCTGAGGCAAAATTGTAGCCCTTGTCGTAAAGAACAAAAATTGTGAACAATCAAATCAAAAAACTTCATCTTCAAGATCAAAAGCGCAAAAAACTTTAAAAAATTTGAAATAAATTTTTTTAAAGCTGCCTAAAAGTATGCTTTAGTGTATAATAATTTAATAGTTTATGACCCAGCTTTTTTGTTCTTTATGACAAGGGCTACCACTTTGCCTCAGATCTTTGGGGACCCATAAAAAGTGCATGACTTTGGACAAAACTGGGAGACACGGGTCTTTTTTTGGTCTTTTATCACGTACTGATAACTGTATATGGTTATTTTTTTTCGTGTTGCATTTAAACAAAAATTAAAAATATAAAAAAAAGCTTTTTTCCTAATTATACTCATTTACAGTCACAATTCCTATTAAAGAAATTCAAAATGAAATATTATTATAATTATTTTGTGGAAATTTACCAAAGCTTTCTGACTTTTGCATTTGAAGTTTTTTTAATCCTTGAATCTGTAAAACTATTGTTTTTCCCAAAAATTAACAATTTTAATTGTTCTGTTATTAATTTTAATTTATAACCCCATGTTTGCTTACATGCCTGCATTTTTCCTAAATGAAATCTCTAATTTTTTTCTTCTCTATTAATTGAATTATAGTTCAATGCATAACTTTAGGCTTAATTTTGTACAAAATACTTAATAAACTGCTTCTTTGCTGTGAATATTTATTTTATTACTGTTATTATTGCACTAAATTAGTTTAAATCTTTTATTAGACAAATCAATTTTGGGCCAATGGCAGGCTTGAGATTTTCTCTGGCCAAGAAGTTTCTTTTTAAAGTATGCATATTTTCAATATGATTGTTGCTGATTTTCTAGGGCATTGTATATACGTATTATGTAGGTCGTTAGGTGGGCTAATACTTTAAGAGCATACTTATGGGGGGATTATTATTGAATAGCCTACCTTGAGGCTTAACTTGAAAGTTTTATTATGCGGCCGGCATAATAATTTCATAGCAATTTTCTAGTAAGGCATATACTCTAAGTATATTTAGGCTTAACTGGTAAGTAATTTGTAATATTTTCAGGCGTATTCTTTGATGAAAATATAAATATTTTGTGGTGATTTGTTTTGTATAAGAGAGTCAAGATGTATGGAAATAGTTTAAAGAATACATTTAAGGATTACAATTAGGCATATGTTTTAGCTTGAATTGATATTTTTTTTTAATTTTTGAAGTATGTTCAATATGTTCTTTTTTCGTGATGACAATAATGTTAAATGATTTTATGTAAACTAGAGTGTATATCAAGATATTTATTTCAAGTATTAGGCGTCATTAAAAGTGTAGCATATATTTTGGCATTAGAATTTTTTTTTTTTATTATAAGCTCTAATTTATTAAATTAAATAATTTATTTATTATATATTTTTTTCTCTTTCTTTACAGGTGAGTTTTATGAGAAAAATACCACATATTTGCAGTGATTTGTAAGTAGTTCATTTAATATTGATATAATAATATTTAATTACTGTGATTTTAGAATTTAATAGAAATTTCGATCTTTATATTCAAAGCGTCAATGTGAAGTATTGAAATCAAATTTCGTCCTTTAATTGTTCATTATTATTATAGTAACAGGCATGCTGTTGTCGGTAATTCTTACTTGGAAGAAAAACTTCCGGTTAATTCTGCTAAGTTACTGGGATATGAAAATGTCTTTAAAATAATTATTTTTCTAAGAAATTTTAAACCTTTCATCTCAACTTTCTTTACTCCTACTTTTATTTGCTTAGTCACCCTGTAATTTTTATTTATTACATTTTTTTTAAAAAAGAAAAACAAATGTTTCAGGGAACACCTGAAAGCCTCCATGGTAAACTTGTGCTGTGTGTTTTGCTTTTATTTTTCTTCTTCAACATTTTATGTTCATTTGTTTCTTGTTTTCTTTATTTTTATTCGACCAAAAAAAACCCTTAATGTCCTCTGCACTTTAAACTCAAATTGCCAACATTTCAAGGCACCTAGACACAACAACGACTACAACAGCAATACACAAATTAAAGTTTCATTTTGTACATACTTACATATATACACACATACTCTTATAATTTTTTCTTGTTGCGTGCTTTACGGCGATTTTAAAGTTGGTTTTTAATGTCGCCTTAAATTACCAACAAAAATAAAACTTAAAAACTCCGCACAACAAGAAAACAGATCTACTTTATTTTCATAAACAAAACCAACAAAAACCATTTGTGTATTATAAACTAAAACTCTATAGCAACTCTAAATAAAAGAAAACATCCACACATAAACCTAAAATCCCCAAAGTCTGTTTTAAAAATGAACAAATTTTGAAGATGAAAAAAATGTTGCAAGAAAAACAAACGCATTTACTTTTTACAAGATACATTTAACTAAACATGCATACAAACTTACATACATATGGATGTAAGAGAAGATTGCTGAAAAATGAAAACAGCCTAAAGTCAATGACTGTTTATTGGTTATGTACTCTACTCGTATCTGTGTATTTACATATGTATATGTAGAAATTTTGAGTTAGTCAGGTCACGATGTAGACATTCTTATGGCTGTGAATTACTTTAGAAATGAAAATTATACTTAAATACATGTATGTGTACATTAAGTGTATTAAAATAATCTGCATTTATACAAACACATATTTTCCAACACATATTAACACTTACACACACACTCATAATAGTACTGGATTAAGGCCAGGGATTCTAAAGAATTTCTTCATTAAAATTATGAAATGAATTTCTTCATTAAAATATGTATAAATTCAAAGAAAAAACTTTATTAAAAATCAACAGCAAAAATACTTGAATAACCACTATATAGATTTGATGTATCTGGCTACCTAAGTACAAAAATTGTCTAATTTTTCAATTCTATGGAGAGATTTTTTGGAAATTTTTAAGTAAAATTATAAATTTTGTTAGACGTTTCTCCACATACATAATAAATGATAACTTAAAAAGGGTTAGTCCCATATTATTAAAATAAACTTAGAAAAATTAAAATGTATATAATATTTAATCCGTTTATATATTGCATTTCAATCGGCTCAGTAGTTTCGGAGTTATAATAACAAATTGAATCTAAAAATTATTTTTTTACGTAAAAATAGGAAAAAATTTTTGTTTTAAAAAAATCATGAAAAATCGAAAACGGCAAAACATGTTCAGATTTATTATTTTTTCGCAAAGCCACATGTAATAAGAACAAAATGACATATCGTTCATAAAAATCTATTGATTATTTTTTAATTTATTCACAATTAACTGAATTTGCTCATTTTCGCAAAATTTTAGTTTTTTTGTTTGATATATATAAAATTGAATTGTTAATGTTCTTATTTCGATTGATTGAGTTTTGAAAACATTTTCCCATGCTATGTACAAATTTTCACATAAATATTGTGTTTCAATCGTCTCAGTAGTTTCGGAGTTATAATAACAAATTGAAGCAAAAAATCTATTTTTAACGTGAAAATATAATTTTTTTTTGTTTTAAAAAAATCATGAAAAATCGAAAATGGCAAAAATTGTTTAGATTTATTAGTTTATCGTAAAGCCATGTGTAATAAGAACAAAACGACATATCGATCATAAAAATCTATTGATCATTTTCGAATTTATTCACAATTAAGTAAATTTGCTCATTTTCACAAAATTTTAGTTTTTTTGTTTGATATATATAAAATTGAGTAGTTAATGTTCTTCTTTCGATTGATTGAATTTTAAAACCATTTTTCCCATCCTATGTATAAATTTTCACATAAATATTGCGTTTCAATCGGCTCAGTAGTTTCGGAGTTATAATAACAAATTTAAGCAAACAATATATTTTTACGTAAAAATATCAAATTTTTGTGTTTTGAAAAAATCATGAAAAATCGAAAACAGCATAAATTGTTCAGATTTATTGCTCATAGCAAAGCCTCATGTAATAAGAACAAAATGACATATCGATCATAAAAATCTCATAATTCTTGTCGAATTTATTCAGAGCTAAGTCAATTCGCTCAAGTTTACAAAATTTTAGTTTTATGTTTGATAACATAAAAATAAGTAGTTAATGTTCCTATTTCGATTGATTGAATTTTAAAAATATTTTTCCCATCCTATGTACAAATTTTCATGTATATATTGCGTTTAAATCGGCTCAGTAGTTTCGGAGTTATAATAACAAATTTAAGCAAACAATATATTTTTTACATAAAAATAGCAAATTTTTTTGTTTTAAAAAAATCATGAAAAATCGAAAACAGCATAAATTGTTCAGATTTATTGCTTATAGCAAAGCCTCGTGTAATAGGAAAAAAGGAGGTTTCGAATAAAAATCTATTGCTTATTTTCGAATTTATTCACAATTAAATGAATTCGCTCATTTTAAAAAATGTTAGTTTTTTTGTTTAATATACATACCATTGAGTAGCTAACGTTTTTCTTTCGATTGAATTTTGAAAACATTTTCTCCATGCTATGTACAAATTTTCACATCGAAATTCTTTTAATTTTTACGACTACGGTAGGAACAAATAAATGTGCAAGCTCGCTGAATTGGTCTTCTTTTCCGTTGGCTACCTGTAAAGGATGATGTTTTGTTGATACAAAATTCGACATTTGCGAAGCAAAAAAAACTTTGGGAATAAATAGTAGATATGTACCCTTTATATAAGTTATTGAAAACAATAACCGCGTTCAAAAGATACGCCATCAATTGTAAATCCCGCATTAAGTCATATATCCTATATGTTTCTTAAAAAACATACCTTTAAGAGGGCCACTTCTAACAAAAAGTAATAATTAATTTGTTTCGATGTCAAATTAAAAAATATTAACTTTTTATTAAGATTAAAGTACTTTCTAAATTTGTATACGTTTTTTGTCAAAAAGTACATGTTTGCATTAAAGTACTTTATAGTGCACAGTTTTGACGGAAAGTACTAGAACTTCCATATCTGAAGCTAAAATTTTAAAGAAAATAAATTGAATTTTATGCATAACTTTTTTGAACAAAGTAAATTCCCTTTTAACATTCTGGCAAGAACAATTTTTAATTATTTTTGGTTTTGAAATTATAATTTTGAGAAACAAATAATTGAGTTAGTATTAGGAAAATGTACTTTTTTACGTTCTGGAGCAATTTTTTTAAAAAACAAATTTTTAAATCTTGTTAAAAGCTAAAATATAAGGACAAAATATCATTTTTTTTTTTAGATAAAATAAATTTTTCTTAATTTTTGCGAAAAGTACTTTTTTTACTAAAAAGTACCAAATTGACGAATATTTCCGAAAAAATATATTATTTTTCCAAATTTCTAAGAATTTGTTCACAATAAGTTTAAATGAATGAAAAATTAACAGCAGAAATATATTTTCTTACTTTTTTGGTGTACTTTTTGTAGACAGTACTATTCTTGAAAAGTACTTTTGGTATATTTTTAATAAAAAACTATACCATTATCTTAAGAAAAAAATAGTTAAATTTTTGTTAAAAGTACTTTTTACTGTTTAATGTAATATTTTTAATATTTACATTTACAAAAAGTACTATTTTTCTACACATATTTCTTTAAATATAGAACTATAAGATATCTCAAGTTATTGTGAAAAGTAGTTATTTTATTATGGAAGTAAATGGAAATTGAGGCAATTTGATGCATTTCTTCATAAGAATTCTATTTTTGAAGAAGTATTTTTCTATATTTTCAATTACATGATAAACATAAATATTCTTCTTTATTGAAAAAGTCCGTAGATTGTAAAAAACAATTGATGAAGGGCTTGCTGCACTAACGCAACAAGATTCCCAAGTTTTCAATATTTTGTGGCTTATTGGTTTAAATAAAAAAAACATTCATGAAAAATAATACATTACTTTATTTTCTGACTCACTCTGAAAAGTTTCTTTGCATGGTATTATAATATATTTTACTACATACTCTGTTTTGAATGCTCTTCCGAGTAAATTAAAAAAAGTTACTAGTCACTATATTTTCTCACTTTTTTCAACATTTGTCGAAATGTAAAAAAACTTAATGTAAAACATAAAGTACTTTTTATAGTCCAATTTTTTTTCCATAGAATTTCCAATAATTAAAAAAAACATTTCAATTCCTTTAGCAACCTGTCTAAGCTATACACTTAATGTATTAACATGCTTCAATGTATGCATGTTACTAATGTGTTTCACAAAAAAAAGTACCTACACAAAAACAAAAAGAACTTAAAAAAAACTCTCTACTCTCACCCCTCTTTTCACTAATTTCTATAAATTTTTCTGACACACTGTTGCTTGATTTTAGAAATTTGTTTTTTTTTTGTATGGCCCAATTTTCTAAAGGGAAACAACATTTCTTTAGCATACTTTGAACAAATGTTCACCCCCTTTATCCACCCACTCACTCGACCAAAACAAATACAAATTTTGTTATAAATTTTCCCTAAAAAAAAAAAAAATCAACGAAAAGAAAAACAGAAAAAGGGAATATAAATAAATGAAAAAGCGAGAAGCAGGATGTAACAGATGACGTTACCTCACGCAGCCTTTTAAAAATAAAAAATTCATTGACTTTGGCATGACAGATCGACACACTTCATACATTTTTGAGTAGAGTCAATTCTGCTCCATTCTTTGTACTGAGTTACTGTCGATGTGAGCAGCTGATGTCTGCATATTTCTTATGGGATGAGCATGTAGTTGTTGCTGATACTGCTCCTTATAGTTAATGCTTTTTGCAAATTATTTAAGAACATTTTTGTGGACTAAATTTATTTCATTTGGCTTTTTTAGGTTGCGTGCTCAGCATCGATTTTGAAAGATTTTCTTTACATTGTTATTGTTATATTTTCTTTAGGGAATTTTTTTTCGTTAAAGTACAGTGGGTTGTTGGCTGTTTGTTTGAGGTATTTTAGTCTAGTACTTTTTTATACTTTAACTTAACATGTATTGTAATAATGTTAAAAGATGCCCGCACGTACACTTTATGTGTATTTATTATTAATGAACATTTACCTCAACATACACATTCACTTATTTTATATTTTATTGTATTTTATTTTGCTGTCATTTTACAAATTTCTAAACTCATCTGCTTTAATGTCATAGAATTTTCAATTCACTTAATTTAAGTTTTTTTTTTTTTGGATCATTATATTATTAATAATTTGTTATGGCGTAGATTTTCTTTATAAACACACCTAAACACTTAATTTTCACTTGCTAGATGAAACAATATAAATCAAATTTTACTAAAAAAAATTCTATAAAATATATTTTTTTTATTAAAACTATTAAAAAAAAACAATTTATTTTTAATTCTATTAAACACTAGGATTATGTTTTATTTATATTTAGTCTTTGCTAAATTATTTACAAATCCAGAATTTGCTTAAGCTTTATTAAGTTTTTTTTTTTAAAAAATAGCAACTATTTTAATTATTTTAGCTGTTTTTCAGAGTTTTAAAGCTTATTTCGCATTTAAAAATTTAATTTCATAGCATACTTTTAGGCATTTAAACACATACAACCGCACTCTTTAATTTTTCTGCTGCATTCAGGAGCAAAATTTACAAAATACAGACATACTGTGAAAAAGATTTTATTATTAATAGCAAAAATATACAAAAAAAGTTGCTGATGATACAGGTGTTTGGCTAATGGCTGTATTTTGTACACAATTCTGTTAATTTTTTGTTTCACCCTACATTATTATAATGGGTGATACATGATTTTGGTAAGCATATGATTTTTCAAAGTTTCAGTTAACAAAACTTAATAAAAATTGCGACTTTTTGAAATGAAAATAAAAATTTAGATAGCGTGAAGGAAATTGAGATGAAGATTAAGTACTTTTTACAAATGAAAAGAAAAATGTCCTGAAGATGCTACACAATGAAATACATAGTGATATATTGAAATAAAAATATAATCATGTGTATAAATAACTATCATTTAAAATTTTGTTTAAAAAGTACTTTTTTGCTACTAAAAACAATCCCCTTCTGTTCCAAAATTAAATATTTTACAAAAAGTATAAAAAAACATTTAATTGATTTTTTACATGTCCATTATTTAGAAAAATGGCAAACGAAATATACTTTTTTCAAAAGGTAAAGTTTTTCAAAAAGTACTATTTTCAAAATATACTTTTTTGAAAAGAACATCTTTCAAAAGGTACTTTTTTCAAAATATACTCTATTCGAAATGCACTTTTTTCAAAAGGTACTATTTTCAAAATATACTCTATTCAAAAGGTACTTTTTTCATAAGGTACTTTTTTCAAAACGTACTTTTTTCAAAGGGTACTTTTTTCAAAGGGTACTTTTTTCAAAGGGTACTTTTTTCAAAAGGTACTTTTTCAAAAGTAATTTCTATCAAAATGTTATATATTAAGACATTTTAAGTTTTCTTTCCTCCTTGCGATGGAAAATTTATTAGTAGGTACTAATTTTCGTAAATTTTTCAAAAAGTATTTTTTTAAAAAACATAAAAAAAATGTCACTTTTCATTCATGAGTGACAATCTATCTTTTTACTATTTAATAATGAATGCATTTCCTCCTTCTCCCAATTCTATGAAGAAAAAATGCTTTGAAAAAGTTTAAAAAAAATAAATTTTGTTTCCTCTCTCAGATGAAAAAGGTACTTTTGTTTGTACATTTTTAAAAAAAGAGTGTTTTATGAAAAATGTATTATTTTAATTAAAAAGTACTATTTTGGGTACATTTACTAAAAAGTACATTAAGAAGTTAAAAAATACAGTAATAAATTAAAAGGAAATAACGTTAAAAAGTACTGTTATTCCACAAGTGTTTTTTAAATAAGATTAAAGATGTGTTATTCTTCCTTCCATAGAATCGCTGCTTAATTTTTACTACTTCAAAATGAATATATTTCCCATAGTGTTCCCTCCTCGTAATTTCTGGTACTTTATGAAAAAGGTACTTTTTTATCCATTTTTATCTTCCTGAATACAAACAATACATTACTAAATTAAATAGTACTTTTTTGGTACTTTCTTAAAAAAACACAAAAATTGAAATATGTAAGGAGTACTAAAGAGTACTGAAAATATACATAGGGACTTGGGAACTGATACAAAATTAGCCATGAAAGGGACCAGTGAGATTAACATCGAGGGGGAAATTGAGATTTATTACGTTATTAAACTTAACTAAGAGAACTAGTTCAGTTTTGGGTAAAATGGTCTCTCAAATTTGTTAACTAATAACTAATTTAAAATTCAGTAATATGACAAAGGACTTGTGTTTTTAAGACAACACTATGGGGAAGGAAACCGACAGGAAACTAGTGTCTATATTGATTTCTCAGAAATATTGCCAGTTTCAGCACATTATATGAAAGAGATACGTTACATGGTGTTGTCATAGGTAATAAAATTAGCATCTTTTAGAACCTCTGCGACGGGTGCCTTTTGAATAAAAAGAATATTTAAATTTAATGAAATTTTTGTAACTAAATAAATAAAATTTATAGAAAATGTTTCATTATCTTAACACATTTGGACGATTTCCTTTTAAAATAATTAACAAAAACTTCTTGTGGAGATAGTTTTTCAAAATCTTTTAGTGCAATGTACTATATTAAAGTTGCGTATACTTGATTTTTTTTAGAAAAATATTGCTTATACGCTCAAGTGGACAGACACAAGCTTAAAGCCACTGTACTTGATATTAATATATTAAACAAATATTGCTCATACGCTCCCAATTAATACATTTCCTGGAAAACTATCGTTTAACAAACAAATCTCAGTTAACAGAACAAAATACAATAAAATAATTCTTTTAAATCAATTAATATTTTGCAACCACAACAGGGAAAGAAAAAAATTCTCATATTTTTAACACTCAATCGTAGAGTATAAATATTTTGTTTAAATCATTTTCATGGACATTTTATCTCTTTTATTTACGAAACTTGTAACAGTTGGCATTTTCTAAAAACCCAAACAGTAGAAAACTTAAAAAAGAAAATTTTTGTATATTTTTTCTTTAACATTCAAACAAAATAGCTATACAAAAATGTTCGTTTGTTGGTTTTTTATTAAAATGTGGCAGGCAATATGCTGGTGGTCATATTCCTGTTTAAATTAACAACAATATTCGAGAGCTACATGCTATATTTTAGCTGGTCTTTCTCTCTCTCCCCATTTCAGTTACAAAATAACCTCAAGCATTTTGTCTTTAATAGCAAACAAAGGAAAATAAAACGCTACATATACTACACTGGGAAAAATAAAACTTATTTCATTTGAACATGTTTGAATATTAATTTGTATTCCTATATAAGTACTTTGTTTATAATGTTGTTGTTGTTGCTATTAATGGTTTTATTGGCCAATTAAAGGTACTTTAATATAAATTTTAGCATTTCTGCTGTTGTTGGAACTTTAATAAGTTCTACTCTTGTAGATGCAATCTGGGTGGTAAAATTGTATAACTGTGTTTTTTTTATATTTTACAAGCGTCTCTTACGTTTTCCGGCAATTTTATATGTCATTTATTTTTTTGGTTATAAAACAATAATTTTTTTTATTTTTTAATTTGATTTTTTTTCCACAGAATTCATAACAATTAAGCTTTAAAATTGTTGTTGTTAAGGGGACTTGGTTGGTTTATCACTTGGTTTGTCAATTATTCGAGTTTTATTTTAATCGAATAAAAGTTTATAATTTTTTTATTATTTTTTAACATTTCCGCTATTATTCGAAGAAAAAATATTAATCGAATAAAAAATATTATTCGAATAATTTAATAAAATATATTTAAAACCAGACAATTTTTAATAATTTGTTTATTACACTACAAAATTAATAATATATAGATATAAATGGGTTACCGCTAGGTTTGTCAATTAATCGAGTTTTATTTTAATCGAATAAAAGTTCATAATTTATGTATTATTCGAGTTACGAATAAATTTTTAAAATTTCCGCGATTATTAGTATAAAAAATATTAATCGAATAAAAAGTATTATTCGAATAATTTAATAAAATATATTCAAAACCAGACAATTTTTAATAATTTGCTAGAGATATAAATTATTATAAATTAGAGCATTTTAAATATCAATATAAAATCTTGTTATATATTTTATGAAATAATTGTTGATTGAAAGTATTTCAGTAAAAGGTTAAGGCTTTTGACTAAAATAGATTTTAGACTATTCGTAATGTTCATTTTAAATTAGATAATTATTCTTGGTTTTCCTAGTTCTTTAGTAGTAACTAGATTTTCGTTTTTAAGTTTCATTATGTACGGATATTGTTGTGTTACTCGAAAGTCGAAAATGAATGTAGAAAGTCGTTTCTAATCAAATTTGTAAACGAATGTAACGATTAAAATTATAAACTATTGGTCTGGTTTCATTGAGATAGTTTGTCCAAATTTTACTTTACATAAACTATTTTTTTTTTTAATTTTATTTTGAAAATAAATTTTTTCGATAATCGACAATTATTGATCGAATAGTTTTTTATTCTATATTGAAAAATTCTATAGATTCGAAAAAAAATATATATTTTGTACTCGATTAATCGAATAGTTTTTATTTTTTTAAATTTTATCTTGAAAATAAATTTAAAATTTATTCGATTATTTGAGAATTATTAATCGAATAATTTTTTATTCGAAATTGAAAAATTTTATTCATTAAAAAAACATTTAATATTTTTTACTCGATTAATCGAATAACACTTTACCACTGAGCAGGTGTTTTTTTTTTTTTTTTGTTTGTTGATTTTTTTATTTATTGGGCTGCTAGGTTGTTAGGTGGTTGTTTATTTTAAGAATATTTAATATGTTTTTTTTATTTTTGTATGGTAAATATTCTACATTGGACATTTCAAAGCCATTTTATAGCCTCAAAGTCATAATATTCCAAAAGAACAAAAAAAAACTTAAAAAGTAATATTGAAAAATATGTACTCAAACAGAATGTTTGTATGGGATGTGTTTAAAGCAATACCTCTCAAAATACGTAGGTTGAGAGAAAAAGTGCTTACGTAAATTTTAAATGAATTCCATGAAATATTTAATACGTCAATTACAAATTCTGGAAGCTAACTTTTCTTGTTAAAAGCCGGTTGTTTCACCCAAACATTTCCTGCTATGGTTAGACTAATAGTTTGGGGAAAATAAGTAAAAGCAAATAACACAGCTATATTTTTCAATAATTAAAACACGACTTTGAATGAATTGATTTATTTTTCCAAAGAAATTTCAATTGTTCATCAGCTTAAAGCCACTGTACGTTTTATTTATGTATTGAACAAATATTGCTCATACGCCCTTTTTGAAAATCCCTTTACTTTATGGAAATATCGTCAACATTCTTATGGAAACATCCTCAAAAGTGAATAAACACAAGTGAATAAAAGAGTGTAACAGAAAAAACGTGTACAGACTATACCAGCCAAAACCTATGCTTGGTCCAACAAATTATTATTATACCCTTCATCATGAGGGGTAAGGGTATATATAAGTTTGTCATTCTACATTTTTCACAAAGTATATATATTTTGGATCGCTATAAATAGTGAAGTCGATATAGCCATGTCCGTCTATCCGTCTGTCTCAAATAACTTACAAACATGATTGATACATCAATGTATCGGGAATAAAATCGAAAAAATCGGCCCACAAATGGCTGAGTTATAAGTAAAAAACCGGGACAATCTCGATTTTTGGCCTTTTTTTGATCTATATCTGGATTGCAACGATGTTTGTAAGGTTCATAAGTAATTTGGACCTACAATGGGTCAAAATCGGGAAAAATATTTTTAATCCGACATTTTTTCACTAATAAATTAAAATTTTTTTTTTAAATTTAAAAAAAAAATGGAAAAAAATAAAAAAAAAATTGGAAAAAAATTAAAAAAAATTATTTTGAAAAAAAAAAATATTGTTTACAGAAAAATATTTAAAATTTGTATTTTAAAGAATAATTTGGTGAAGTGTATAGAAGATTCGGCACAGCCGAATATAGCTCTCTTACTTGTTTTTTAATCACGTTAGCTATTAAAAATTTGTTAGATATAATATTTTCTAAATATTATATTATTAACAATTCAGTGAAAATTGTCATAAAAAAAAATACGTGAAAAAATATTTAAAACTTTTCAAAAAAAATCCAATATGGACTTTCAAAAAAAAAATAGCAAAATATCCGAAGGTTCATCTTCACATTGTTTCAAAACAGTATAAGACTTGAACATTAAAAGAAACCCTGGACCAGGAAAAAACAATGTCTAACAGATGTACAGAATAACTCTTTCGAAGAGCACCGAACACTTCTATCAAAGAAGCAGCTCGTAAAATTAAATGCTCTAATTCTTTTGTGCGCAGAGCCAAAGCTAATGCTGGGTTGAAGTCGTGTAAAGTTCAGAAAGTTCCAGATCGCAATGTGTTAAAAAACTTAGAAACAAAAGTATGAGCGAAAAAATTTAGGTCAAAATCTGCTAGTATATAAGTACTGATGGACTTTTGATAACTTCCGATTCAAGATTTTTATGTGGCTGATGAATAAAATTCTACAAATTCTTGTGTGGCCAAGCCATTTGTAGTTGCGGCAAAAGAAGCCAATCATTTTTGACATCAGGCACGATAAACACATAGATAAGTATTACGGAGTATCTACAAAAAGGTTTTTTTCCTTTCTTAAAACAGTATTGAGTGCCTTCATATGTCTGGCCCGATTTGTCATCATGACACTATGCAAAAGAAGCCCTTGAGTGGTATTCAAACAATAATGTAAATTTTGTACCACTAAAGGCAACCCAAGAACTTTTGTAAAAAATAGAATTAAAGAACACAGGAAAGGTTTCCAGAATATGTTCGATTTTAAGCATAAATGGGCCACCTCGTCCTAGAAGGTAACGAAAGCAGCTTAAAATCTTTAAAGGGAGGCTTTCCAGAAAAAGTGGATAAATAAATGTATAAATACCGAGTAATATGCCAATATTTCAAAGTTTAGTGAATTTGTATAATATTTTAATAAATTTACGTATTTTTGGAAATTTTTATATTGAACGTTTTAAGTTTTATTTAACTTAATACAAATTTAAGTTTTGTCGGGCTCACTCTTTATATTATTTTTATTAAATAATGAAAAACATTAGAGTCCAACCAAAACTTTTTTCAGAATTGAGCTTTTGAGGCTGTGTGTATGAATATTTCTAAGTAATTACAAACGGAATGTCAAACAAATTCAATGAAAGTTCATTGTATGTATATCCTTCTTTCACTGCTTCCCGTAAATCTTAGATTCTGGTTACTTATTACCAGGGAAACCGGAAATATGCTCTAAAAAAAACGTTTTAGGCGCTTTAAATATGCAGTAAAAACTTTAAAATATGCTCTTACAATTTAAAAAATATGCTCTTAAAAAAATAAAATTTACATAATTTTTAACAAAAAAAAATTTACTTAAATTTTAAAATAAAAATCGTTGTCTATTGGATCTGAAAACATTTTTAAATATAGAAAATGTTCTTTCGACATCAACTGATGTTACAAGAGCAAATTTAAAAGACAATATTTCTTTAACACTTAGAACGGTTAAGTTTGAATTAGAACTAAAATTTTATATTTAGATGGAGCTATTATTAAAATAGTGCTTATTTTATATTAAAACAAGTAAGAGAGCTATATTCGGCTGTGCCGAATCTTATATACCCTTCACCTAATTATACTTCAAAATAAAAAAATTTAAATATTTTTAGGTGAACAAAAATTTTTTTCAGTTTTCTGTTTTTAAAATTTTTTTTTTTGGTAAAAAGCCATCTATTTTTCAATTTTGAATTTTAAACAAAGGAAGTAAAAACCTGTAACACAACAGCGAAAAATAAGTATGACAAAATTTGTTTTTGATAAACTCAAAATATGCTATTAAACTGTAAAATATGCTCTAAAAACGCAAAATATGACATAAATATGCTCTTAAAACAAATATATGCAAAAATATGTATTTAAGGGTAAAATATGCAAAAATATGCACTAACAAATCGATGCCAAAATTCTTAAATATTCTGAAACGTGTAAATATCTTATCCATGTGCTCATTAGACTCACCAGAAAAAACATGCATTTGCATATTTTGGTTTCCCTGCTTATTACAAATGTAAAAGTACAGTTTTTTTGAATTATTTAGTTTTTAAAATAGTTTTATGTATTTTTAAGCATTTTTTTCCTTTGAAACACCTAAACAAAATATTAAGAAACAATTACTTATGCCTTATAAATTCAATGTTGCTAATCACTCAAAATCTATGTATTCACTACAAGTTATTAGTTTTTCTCTTTTTACCTGAAAAAAAAATAAATGATATTGAAATTCCTCAGAATTTCTCCCCCACATTCATTGAAAGTCAAACCCTTTTATTTATAGTAGTTTTAAATGGTTGGCAATTAAAGGAAAATATTTAAAATATAAATTTGTTGTTTGGCTTTCATCACAGTTAATTAGCAGCAACAAGAGAAGCAAATGAATATAATTCTAAAGAAACATTTAAAACATTTTTTAATATGCATTACAATTTGCAGCCTTGAATGTGGGTTTTAAATCAAGGTTGACCTTTTCAAACGAACCTCGTAGAATGTACTTTTTTTTCTTTGTTTAAATGTGAAAGTGTGTGTGCAATTTAATTTCTTGCTATATAGTTATTTTTATTTAGAGTGCTGTTGCTTTAAAACCCCCTATTCTCAGCATTCTCTTCATGCAAGTCCTTTTCTGCAACCCACTCTGGTTTATGTTTTCCTCTTCCTCTGACAACTTTGGCCGCTGCCCCTAATGGCTAAGAAAAATATATAATTTTTCATTTGTTTTTTTTTCATTAGACAGTTATGCTGGTCTGGCTGGTTTACTAACTATAGTTTCGTTTGGTCTGGTCTGGTCTGGCTTGCACACGCCTGCCTTTTGGTGGGTTGATTGACTTTATTTATTCTTCCCCCCTTTCCTAGTCATGATTATTTCTAAAACGAATTGTGTTGGCATGAATGTTGGTTGTTGGTTTTGTTTTTATTTTATTTTTGTTTGCTATGGTTTGTGTATTAGATGGTTGTTGGTTCCTTTAACGTTGCCATGATTTTCATCAGAGACAAAATGAATTGATATGACGTGCCTAAGTAGAAAATACTGCCAAGCATAGAAAGCAAATGAAAATAAAGCAAAAAAAAAAAAAATTAAGAAAAATATTACAAGTACAAAAATACGGGCATTGAATAGAAATTGATTATTACTTAAGTATTTATCAGGGTTTCGAAGAACTACTAAAAGCAGTCGCATTTTACTGAATATTTAACTTTTTACAGTCTCATGCTTAAAAAAAAGTAACTAGTTTCAGTTTTTGATCACATGGTTACTGAAAACAGTTAACTATGCACACATATTACAACAGCAAGCAGCAATCGATTTTGTTTTTTTCCAGCAGCCAAACGAATCAGCAGCCGCCATGTTTCAGTTTTCAACTCTACCGAACTGATTACACGACTTCAGCAGCAAAAACATTTCTGTGTGTGCTGCTTACGCATTGTCAGTTTCGAGTTTTGTTTTTCGTACTACGCAGCGTAACAAAAACTGCTAGCTCGACTGAATAGTACGACTGGCTAGTTTGGCTGGTTGGTTAGAATTTGTTGTTGTATACACTTTGTGAAGATAGGTAGAATCGTAAGATTTTTTTGGTTTTTTGTGTTTACATATCACAGAGGAAATTTAAATGTTATTATTTTCAATAGAAATAAATGGGAAATACTTATATTTTCTCTTAATTAAAAATACTGCTTATTAAAAAATAATTTAATAAAATTATTAATTCACAAATTGTAATAAAAAAATATTGATATTTTTTTATTATATTTTATATTGAGCAATAACTTTATGTGATCTGAGGAAAACATACGTTTTAAAGGAATGGAAAATCGAAAAATAGCTCTTCATTATTGTTTCACTTACTTTGTGATTTTTGGAATATATTTCCTAAATGATACATGATAAATATGCTAACATCTTCCATTTGTAAAAGTAAGCCGACATATTTAATAAAATGTAATGCTTTATTTTCATTAAAAACTGAAATATCATTTACATATTTAGTACATAGATACCAGATATGGTGGATAAAAAATCACTTAAATTTACATTAAAATGTGCCAAAATTGTTTTAATAACTCGACAGACCAAAAAATAAAAAAATTTTCTGAATTTTTTTTTACTTTTTTAACAATATTTCCTTATTTTCGTATCTAAAATTTTTAGCGATGTTTAAAATATTTTTGTGAAATAAAATGTAAAGGTAGGGTCACACACGGCAAATATTTGCTCAAAAAAGCGTAACCACTTTTTTTAGCACAAATTTGTTTGACGTGTTTACTCTTACAAATGTTTTGTAAGATCAAACAGCATCATGAGATGTATCAAAAACTAGCTTCGCTTTCAAACGATTTTTTGCATTGCAGATAGGTTTTAAAATATTTCAAAAAGCCGATTTTCATTTCAAACCATAGTAGAAAATCGTTGCGACCTGGCAAAGGCCGACAATTCAAAAATAATCTTTTCTGAGCGAAACCGTTTTTTGATACAGCCATTGCCATAGGCCGGCAATGCAAAAAAATAGTTTGGCAAGCGAAGCCGGTTTTTGATACACCTCAAAGAGACAATGAGCCAAAGACCGACAATGGTACATATATTTTCTGAGCTACTTTAAATTTATGGGAGTTTTTAGTATGCGAAGCCGGTTTTTAATACACTTCAAAGGAGAACACCATTGCAAACAAATTTTAGTAAAGCCGGTCTTCGAAGAAATAACCCAAAGTAGAACCCAACAAAAATTAAATAACTCCTAATATGTAGATATTTTCTCTTTGATGAAATAACTCCCAATGCAGTGAAATAAATCCTAATTGCCAAAATAAAATAAAAACCAACAAAAATTTCATTGGAAGTTATTTCATTATGAAATAATATTAAAACTTTCAAAAATACCAAATACGTCTTTGTAATTTGTTAAATTAAAATGTGCCTCTTTTATGACTTATTTCTTAATGGTTTTATAACATAATTGCTTCTCTATTAAAGTTATTTGTCAATACTGAATATAACCAAATTTCAATAATTGAATATTTCAATTATTTTTTAAAAGAATTTTTAATAAACGTTATTAATCTAATATGATTTTCAATGTATTAGGGTTATTTTACATTAAAGTCAAATTAATTGTTCAAGGAAACTTTAAGAAATTTATTAACAATATAAAAATATACATATGTATGTAATTTTAATAATTTATTTTATTTTAATAAAGAAAAAATATGAAATTTATAAATTCAATGAAAGCTAATTTGTTAATACTATGTACATATACTTTAATTTTTTCTGAAAATATAAGAATTTCCCATTTATTTATATTAACAATAATAACATTTAAATTTCCTCTGTGATATGTAAACACAAAAACCAAAAAATTATACGATTCAACCTAGCTTCATAAAGTGTATACAATAACACATTCTAACCAACCAGTCAAACTATCCAGTCGGACTATCCAGTCGTACTATTCAGTCGAGCTAGCAGTTTTTGTTACGCTGCGTAGTACGAAAAACAAAACTCGAAACTGACAATGCGTAAGCAGCACACACAGAAATGTTTTTGCTGCTGAAGTCGTGTAATCAGTTCGGTAGAGTTGAAAACTGAAACATGGCGGCTGCTGATTCGTTTGGCTGCTGGAAAAAAACAAAATCGATTGCTGCTTGCTGTTGTAATGTGTGTGCACAGTCAACTGTTTTCAGTTAGAAAATTGTTGAAATTGAAGACTTAAACTTTTTTCAGTTCAGTCGTTACATGTGACTATTTATTTTGGTGCTGAATATTAAACCCTGGTATTTATATCAAAAATAGTAGCAAAAACAAAAACAACAACAAATATAGAACATTATAATCAGGGCAAGTTTTTGAAGACAAAAGCTTGAAAATTTAGCTTTTGCATATATTTTACAAGTTTTTAGAAAAAAAATTTTTTTTTTGCTGAACATAAATATGCATAAAGTATTTTTCTATAATTTCTTTAAAGAAAATTTAAATAAATACATCGAATATTGGCTGTAGATCGCTCGACATACATACATATATGTATAAATTTTGGGTCTTTACGAAACTTAAAGACGATTTAACTATGTCCTTCGGTTTGTCTTTCTTAAAAGTAAAAAAATAAATGTTTGTCTATAAATTTTTTTTAACAAAATTAAATTTTTTGTTGTTTTATGTAAAAAATACAAATTTTAGCACATCAAATTAATTCCAACTTTTTTTTAGATTTTTCCTATACATATCCAAGCTGTTTTCTGCATATTTGTGTGCATATTTTCCTGTTTTTTTGAGCAGTTTTGTTTGCTTATTTTAAATTTTCTGCTGCATATTTAAACTTACCCTGATTATAGCCATTCAATATTTTATATTCTACATTAGAATTATGGCCAATTATAATAAGCAATGTAATTTGCCAATCAAAAACTATATATACTGATGGTCATATTAGTTAAACAATATTTTATTAAACGCAACAGACAAGAATATTTAAAATAATTTAAAATGGCTTTAAATTGAAATTTGAAGACAAATATCGCCCAGGCCAGCCAAAAAAGTTTGAAGACCAAGAATTGGAGGCACTACTCCATGTATATTTTTGTAAAACTCAACAAGAACATTGGGAGCTACTCAATCAGCAATTTCAAAACAGGCTTCATCCAAAAGCAGGAAAATTGGGTATCATACGAATTGAAGCCCAGAGACCTTGAATGATTTCCGAACAAAATACGCTATAACAAAAAATCATTTTTAAACCGAATCATTACTGACGATGGAAATGAATTCATTATAATAACCAGACCATGCCCCGTCCGACTGCTGTTTGTTTCGGTAGATTCAGAAACGCTTCACTTCAGAACAGAGTATCCGATATTGGCTGGATTCGTTCTTGATCTCAAAAGATGAGACATTTTTTTTTTGGCTCGGATTTCATATGTTGCCAGAAAGATGGAAAGCGATAAACATTTTTTTGAACATAGATGAACTTTCGTCTCCCTATCCTAAGATCTTTAATTCAGAATGATTTACCAGCATTTGTTTGCTATAAATAAGCTTGAGATTCCTTATTTTTCCAAATATTTCAAGCGTATATTTCCCCGAATTCAACATTCCACGATGCTCTAACTGTGAGATTTCCATTTTTATACCCTTCACCTTCGTGAGAAGGGTATATATGTATAAGTTTGTCATTCCGTTTGTAATTTCTACATTTTCCATTTCCGACCCTATAAAGTATATATATTCTGGATCCTTATAGATAGCGGAGTCGATTAAGCCATGTCCGTCTGTCTGACTGTCCGCCTGTCTGTTGAAATCAATTTTCTGAAGACCCCAGAAATCTTCGGGATCCAAATCTTCAATAATTCTGTCAGACATGCTTTCGAGAATTTTGCTATTTAAAATCAGCAAAATCAGTCCACATATGGCTGAGATATGAGGAAAAAACCAAGACAACCTCGATTTTTGACCTATTTTTGACCTATATCTGGATTACTAAGACATTAATATAGACAATATGGATATCTAATGATAGGTATTTCAAAGACATTTGCAACGACGTATATAAGACCATGGACCTAAGATGGACTACAATGGGTCAAAATCGGAAAAAAATTTAAAATTTAAAAAAAAAAAATTTTAATTTAAAAAAAAAAATTTAAATTTAAAAAAAAAAATTTAAATTTAAAAAATAAAATTTAAAATAATCGAAAAAAAAATTTTTTCCAAAAAATGAAAAAAACAACTGGAAAAAAATTTTTATTTTGTTTACCTAAACATATATTCTTCCAAAATTATTTCCTGTCATTATCAATCTGGGATAGTTCAAATCGATTGTCCACAAACACTACTTCATCTTTCCTCCCTCATATAACCTATTTTCCCGGACTCGTTATCATTCACCCGCTGTGCGAGACAGCAGAAATCAACTCGTCAGCATATTAAACTGTTAATTCTCCTGTACCCTGCATGCTAGAGCTGTTGACTTTATCTGTACTCCCAGTACGTTTCTATTCCAGTTAGAAAAACTTCCTTGTACTTTCTACAGTAATAATATTTAAATGTTGAATAGGTAACTTAAAGTCTAGAAAACCAAAAACGATCAATTGAAATAGTAATTATTTTTAAAACCACTATTTGTTTATTAATTTGTTTGGCGTTGTTTACTCTAACAAATGTTTGTAAAAGTAAACAAATATCTACACCCAGAGAAAATATTGTTGTTTACTGTAACTATTTCAACATTTTTACAAGTTTTTGAACAATATTATAGTCAAAGTAATTATTTGTATGATTGCTGTAACAATAATATGGTAAAATTGCGATTCACGTGATTGACGCGATCATGAGTGTAGTATATAATATATGTTTATAGCAATCATGTTCATGATGAATCATTATATCATATGAGGAGCCGCAGAACAAAAGATACTTTTTTGAAAATTTAAATGTTTTGGGAAATTAATTTTTTCTACAAGATTTCAACCCAAATATTATAAAAATACGAAAAAAGCAATTTGTAAAAAATTCGAAAAAGGAGCTTTTATTCGGCTCCTCATATTATGTTGTTCTTAGATTACGAGAACTAATGTTGTTGTATGGTAAATAATTAATGGTTGTCACAAACATATACATATTTACTGCAATTATATATATGATTGCTACAATCATGTAAATCCAAACTTTACCATATTATGGTTACCTCAATCAATCAAATAATTACTGTGACTATAATACTGTTACAAAACTTGTAAAAATTTTTAAATGGTTACAGTAAACCTGTACAAATATATTTTTTCTCTGCATGTACTAAAATATATTTTATCTAATGGTTACATCTTTTTCTTCAGATATTTGATATGTCTATCTGTCAGTAACTTAAGGTATAATAAAATAACTCAAACATGAACACTAAATAAATTTAAAAAGTAAAACATATTATTTTTAATTTAAACATATTTCAAATAAAAAACAAATATTATTTAATGACACTTTGACCAAAAAAAAAAACTAATTGTCAGTTTTCCTTCAAGATAAATCTATCTTTTTGAATAATCTTTAAAAGTAAGAAAATATTTTATTTAATATTTTAAAATCATTAAAATTAAGAGAGAGAAAAATACACACATATAAAATAATAAATCATGTATAGGTAAATTTATGTCCTTTCTTAGACATTATCTAAGTAAGACATTAATATCCGATTGTGTTTATGGATATTGTATGTAAATACCCTGCAGACCTGGGAACAAGTGGCGAATTCGAGAATGTGTAAGCTGGTTACCCATCAAGCTACTTGCATAGGGTTTTAGTCTGCAAATTGATAGCTAGGAAAAGCGATCGAAGTAAGTTACCATATAGCCAGGTCCATACAGAAATACCCATAGAGCAGAAACCAGAAAAAACTCTAACAAAAAAAATTATCCATAATAATTACATATACGAGTATTGTTTTTGCATTCACATAGTGTTTTTTGGTTTTTGACAACTGAGTTAGGTCTTTGACAGGAGAGTTTTTAATCTATGGCTAGGGCAATATAACTAAAACTGCAGGGTATAATTTCATAACTTTGTATGTATGTAAATGTTTATTATATAAGCCTCTTATGTTTTTAATTTGAACTTCTTCTACTTTTTTAATAAATAAAAGTTTACTTTTTTCTCATTCTTCTTTACTCTTCGTATTTTATATATTGTATAAATATACTAAGTATGTAAAAAACAGCTTTTATTTGTTTAATTTAAAATATTAAAAAAGAAAAAGAAGAAAAATATTACCTCATATTCATTCATTTCAAACATTTTTATTTTTTCTTCTACACTTTGCTTTTCATGTCAGCAGCTACATTTTATGGTTTTCATTTTCATATACAAAAAGAAATATGTAGTAGAGGCAGAAATACAAGAAGGGAAAAACACAAGGTTTCATCTTTTTTAAACAGTTCAGAAGGTTTTTCTTATTTTCATAATGTTGACCTGCATTTTGGCCTTCAAGTTTTTGCTGCTCAAGAAGACATACTACATACACTTTATCTGGGCAAAGATATGATGAGAAGACTTTGTTTAATTTATATTGATTTTTCTTTGGTTCATCATCATCAGTCTTACTGATGTTTGTTTTTTTTTAAATAATTTTACCAAGTATGTATCAAGTTTTAGATTTTGAATAAACGTTTTTTTTGTTTGTTTACTTTTTTAATATTTTTGCTAAACTCGAGTAAAGAATAAATTCAATTTAATATTTTTGTTTGTTTTTTATACATATCCATTTATATATTTGCTTTCAAATTGAAATGTATTGAAAAATTGAAAACTTTTTGTCAATTTATTTGGTCCTATTCATTGAAGTAGTTTATTTTGCGAATATAAGTATTATACATATATAGTATATTTTATTTGTATATAGTTATAGTTATTTGTTGTTGGTCGTTTGCATTCTTAAGTAATGAAAATATTGACACATACACTACAAGAAAAAACATACAATATGAAATTTTATAAAACTTACCATACATAAATTCACATAGATCGGAAACTATCCTATCAAAGACCTAACTCAGTTGTCAAAAACCTAAGTGGTGAGAATATATTAGTAAAAAAATCTGATTTTGAGCAATTTTTTGTTTGATTTTTTTCTAGTTTCTGCTCTGTTTGTATTTCTCTGTGAATCTTACGTTAACCCTTCATTTAATATGCCTAATATATGATAGATGTGATTATTGCACAAGTTCAGTTTTATACTTAAGTAAAAATTTAACTTGTGCAAGTTACTTGCAACGTACCAGGCTCTCGAACGACTTAAACAAACTAAAATTTCTGCAAGTAAGAAGTGAGATTTAAAATAAACCACTAAACCTAAAGTTTTGTTTTTTTATTTGATTGAAACATTATTTTTATATTTCTAATCAATAGTGAGGAATTTATGAGCTTTTTCCGGAAACCCTTCCAGTAAGGCTTTTTATAGCGCTTTTGTTCGATCAGGTAGAACACCTCCATTTAAAATCTACACATTTTTGGATAACCTTTTAACAAGAGCTCAATATCTCTCCACTGGCCTTAGCACCAGGCAGTTTGGTGGATTTATCTCTCTTGATACAAATACCACATTATTGTTCTTGTACAACTCAAGACCTTGCTTACCATAATGACAGAATACCAAATCAGGCCAAAAATAAGTGGATACATTAAGAAGTCTTATGAACGGAAGCATCCTCTTTTGTAAACCTTCCTTGATGTAAATTTTGGAATTTATAGAGCCCTTTGTAACAAATGTTTGGCTTATTTTGCCGCAACTGCATATTGATTGCCATACCAAGAACATTTTGGGAAAATTTTCTGCTTTTGGATCCTAAACTTTTCTACAACATTCCCTCGGGCATCAGCAGCATAAAAATCAGAACATACGTTTCCAATTATACTTTTTTTTATAAAATTTGACTTCAATTTCCTTGCTCTGTCTTTGGCCTTTAAAATTTTATCAGAGTTCCTGTCAGGAACTTTTTGAGCCTTTTACCAAATAGTCCGAGTACTGAGCTAACCGGATTGCTTTCCTACCCGATGTGTCTTTTGAAAATGCTTTCTATTTATTGGCTTTAGAAACATCATGTAGACCATTCCTTCTACCTGAACCAGGTTACCACAATCATATAAATAATTACTGTGACTATAATATGGTTAAAAAGCTTGTTGAAATGGTTACAGTAAACATGCATAACAATATTTTTTCTCTGGGCATAGAGAGTAGTTTAGAAAAACAAGGAAAAAGTAGGCTAAAAATGTATCCCACTGTGGAAGATTCTGATACAAAGGTTCTGGTGATTTTGAGCGTTGGCCTCAAATCGGGTAACTGGCCAGAGTTATTTGGCATCAGTGACAAAATAATAAACAACAGATTTTGTAGACATTATTGTAAAACCATTTAGAAATACCAAATATGGTATTTGTCGAACTGGAACAGTTTATATAAACCGATAGATAACAATTTTGAGTCAAATTAACTTTGTCAAATAGATTTCTTTTCTGTAAATGAATTTGGAATAACATTTGGACGTTAAGCTATATTGTAGACTTGATATTGCATCTTTATACAATAATATATTTTCTCTCACTGTATTAATGCATAATTTTGTAAAACTGTATTACATTTATCTGTCCGTCCTTCAGTCTGCCACTCGGTCTCTGCTCTAGCAAACCTACTCTCTTACACACAAATATAAATACATTTAAACCATTTTGACTTTATTTCGATTGCGGATAAATGCACCATTTCTCAAATACTTAAAATTTTTTTGCGTCGCATACCATTTGCCATTGATTAATGGCTTTTTCAAGTTTTTTGCTCTTTTTTTAATTTTTTTTCATGTAATTTCTTCTTTTTTTTGTTGTTTGGTGTAGCAGTATTTGTGTGTCATCGTCGTCCAACAACTCCGACAAACAAACACTCGTTCACATCCCTTTTGGCTGTGAACAACAAAAATCTGACTTTAAGCACCCGAAAATAAAAATAAATAAAAAAATCACACAAGAAAAAATTGTTTCCGAAAATACTCTCACTTTGGCTAGATTTTTATATATATATTTTTATACCCTACACCACCATAGTGGGGAGGGTATTATGCGTTTGTGCAGATGTTTGTAACGCCCAAAAATATTAGTCTAACACCCACCTTAAAGTATACCGATCGACTTAGAATCACTTTCTGAGTCGATTAAACGATGTCCGTCCGTCCGTCCGTCCGTCCGTCCGTCTGGTTGGCTGGCTGGCTGTCCATGTAAACCTTGTGCGCAGAGTACAGGTCGCAATTTTGAAGATATTTCGATCAAATTTGGTACATATAACTTTTTCGGCCCAAGGACCAAGCCTATTGAAATAGGCTGAAATCGGTCCATTATTTCACCTAGCCCCCATACAAAGTCCCCTCGAAATTGGACTTTATCGGTCATAAATGTTTAATTTATCTATGTATCTACACAAATTTCGCTCCAAATAAGTTTTATATATACAAAATTCATGTCACCAAATTGTGTTACGATTGGTCCATAATTAGTCATAGCTCCCATATAGACCCGCTTCCGAAAATCACTTTAACGTGCATAAATCGCTTAAAAATGTTGGTATACACACAAAATTCAACATAGTTAAATTTAATATAGACATAAATCACACGACCTAATTTCAAGGTGATCGGTCCATAATTGGTCATAGCTCCCATATAAGGTCCACTTCCGAAAATCACTCATGAATAAAAAATATTTTTACTCATTTACTTGGTGTAGGGTATTATATGGTCGGACTTGACCGACCATACTTTCTGACTTGTTTTATTATAATTTTTTTCATTTGTATGTTTGTTGGAGTATTTTTTTTCCCTGTTGTAGACTTTTGTGTCGTGTATGCGACACATTATTCCAGACATTTCGTGACAGGAACCTCTGAAAATTGCATTCACTGCATTTACAAATTATATGTTTGCAGTTGTATGTATGTTTGTATGTATGTATGTATGTGTATTAACTGTAAGTGAGTTGAATTTGTGTGCTTCAAGTGTGTGTGTAAATAAGTAAGTAAGTACTTTAAGTATTGGTTTGAGATGCCAAAAAATGTTTAATAGTGTGACACTCGCGTTAAAAATTTGTTATTTTTAAATATAAATACTTTTGCCAAGTTTATTTTACATTTTTTACATAAATGTATTTTATTTGTGGATTTTATATTTATAAGTATGTATTCGTTGTTAAAATTTTGTTAACGTTTGTGTTGTATGTGTAAATTTACTTCATGTATGTACCAGCACTCATAGCTCTTGTACAATTATTTTTCTATATATATGATGCACAAGGTTGGCAGTCCCTTTTGTACTTTATGTATTTTTTTTTTCAGTTTTGTGTTCCATTCAAAAGATTTCCTAAGTGGCTTTGTGGAGTAGCTAAATTTAACATTTCACATTCAATATCCTCATCTACTTACTTATTTTGCATTTATAATAACAATATTATGGTCGCTCAGCGTTGTGAAAGATTGAATTCATTCATAAAGTGTTACTGATAAATTGCAAATGGAATTAAGTCTTCCTCATCTTTGGTGGTCATAGAATTTCATATAACGATGCCTTAGAATCGCTCTTTTTCAATGAATTTAATATTCAAAGATCGCCATGCGGCTTTTTATTAAATTATGATATATTTGAGCATTAATTCTTCTCGCATACTTTTAATATTGCATGATCATTTGACAAATAAAAGTATCTATTCGCTATACTGAATTTGTTGTATCATTGACAATATGCCAAAAAATGCTATAGTAAATATCTACAAAATGCAATCATAGTTATTGAAATGCAGGAGCATGAATCAGAAAATATTATTCATGCACGAAGTACTTCGAAACAAATGGTCGGCTATTTCTTTTAGTCTAATGAAATCACCGTTTAATTCTTAAATAAAATATATGTTCTAAATAAGGCTATAAACCCGATATATTGGGAGTCTATGATTACAAAAAATCTGTTTTTACCTTTTAAAAATGGTGGTTTATTTCTTTTAAATAAACCGTATTATTTTGATTGCAAATAAAAACAGTTTAGTAGTTTAAAATTTGTAACAACTCTTTATTTATTTAAATTTAAAGAGCAATTTAAATAGTCACTCTCTTTTAATACACATACTTATATTGATGTTAATTTAACAGATCCTACAATACACTGACTAACTGCAACTTCCTATTACTATTCAGATACACAATGCCATCTTCTACACGCAGTAGTTTCATGAATTGTCTAACGTACAAGACTAGAATGTACTATTTCTAGAACGTTTAGCAGCTTTAATGTTAATGTTAGCAGCTTTAACAGTTAATGTTGTTTAACTTAGAGTCGGTGTTAATAACCCCGTACTATCATCATTGTTGATCAATAGAAGTTTCGAGCACTGGGAATGTTTATAAACGTTATTAAATTCAAATTGATAGTGCAATTTCGTAACAATATGAAAAAAAAAAAATTAAACAAAAATATAAAAATTTGAGAAATGCAGATGAAAATGTAAAGAAATTAACGAAAATTTTAAAAAAATCACAAAAATTTATAAAAAAATAATTTTATAAAAACTTTTGAAAAAAAAAATTAAAAGTTTAATTTTGTAAAAATTTAAAATTATTTTACTAAATAAATTTCTGTAAAAATTTGAAAATTTAAAAAAAATTCGAAAATATAATTAAAATCTAAACAAAAATAAAAAAATTTGAGAAATGCAGATGAAAATGTAAAAAATATTAACGAAAATTGGAAAAACAAATCACAAAAATTTATAAAAAAAAATTTAAAAATTAATTTTGTAAAAAATTTTGAAAAAAAATTAAAAATTTAATTTTGTAAAAATTTATAAAAAAAAACTAAATAAATTTCTGTAAAAATTTTAAAATTTATAAAAAATTTCGAAAATGTACGAAAAATATTTTGAAATTTTTGGCAAAAAAAAAACATTTTGTAATTCAGCGGTATCTTAGGACAATAAAATAGTACAATGATCTACTTAAGTTTTATATTAAGATATGGTTCCAGAAACCTTTTCATTATCCTTTATACATACAATCATCGATTAAGTCTTTTTCAGAAAGCTTTTTTCTAAGCTCTGCTGCATGCATTATTAAAGCATTCCAGAAAGCTGCGCTGCTAACAACATACTCGTAACAATTTAAATTTTGTCGTACTTTCAACTAAACGGCTGTCAACAAATTTCAGTCTTATATGATTAAATTCCTTTACAATCTAATGAATAAAGTATGAATAATTTGTTTGTTACATTACATTACATATGGATGTATACATACATACAAAATTACATAATATGTATGCAAACGTGCGTATCCATGAGTATACATATATGGGCAATTCCATGTCATCGTACGTGACATTTGTACGCCTATGGAGTGGAATAGATTTTGCAAAAATAAGAGTATCTGAAAAATAATTTGGTCTTTATGTTCCATTCAGAGGTTACTATAGTTAAAAAAAAATAATAAGTACTTTCAAAATATTGTTGTTCAAAATATCGAGTGAAATAAGTGTATATCGCACGTGACATGAAAGGTAATAATTTTGAGGTACATGTAGAAATATGCGAATATTTGCGAATCGTGACAGGCGTTATGTTTTCTTTTAATTTCTTACACTAAAGCAAATATTTTTCAATAAAAACAATCTTTCGTACGTGACAGATTTTTCTCTAATATTAAAACAATATATATTCTGTAAGTATATGTACACAAAAACTAAAAAAATAAATAGAAAATATATAATTGGTTTCAACAAACAATTTGATAATAGCAAAAAAACAATCAAAGTCAAATTCATTTCATACTACATGCTAATTGGGAGCTTAAATTTCACCACAATCTTAGCCTAAAAAATACCAATTATATTTTAAAATTAAATATAGTCAGTTTAAACTATTATTTTTGCGCTTAAAATATTGTAATAAGTTCTAAATACTTTGACATAGTAACACTTTAGTGTTTTCTCCTATTCAAATCATCTTGACAAAAAGATTCAATGGTTTTTGGTTTTCCAGTCGTGGTTGTCATTCTCGTGGAATTGCCCATATGTATAAATAACTAGATGTTACATGTGTATTTGTTGCCTTCTGTATGAACGTATAATCTTTTATGTACATAAATTTATTTTTAAGAGTTTTGCAAAGGATTTATTTTTTTAATAACAGCAGCAGCAACAATAACTCTTTTACAATAAAACTGTATTTAAGTAGTTTATGTTACAAGTATTCATATTCGAAATTGAAATACATATTTATTTTCTTGTCAGTTTAAATATTTTTCAAATTAAAATGAATTATGTATGTACATATCGCACTTGATCAACAAGAGGGTATTAACTCAAAATTTTAAAATTTTCAGTAGAGGATAAAAACTGTTTGTGGTTACATTTTAAGAGAATTTGAAAATCTGAATACATCATAGTATGTAAATTCCATTTAAAAATATAATTACATTGTTTTTCTTTTAAATTTTTCCAATTATTGCAAAAAAAAATCTATTTTCTGAGTTAATACCATTTTTCTGAAAAAATGTGAACAATTTTATTATAAAAAGAGTCACATTTCGAATTAAAATCATAAAGTAAAACCAATTTTATCAACAAAACAGTATCAACTCAAAATACAACCAAATATAAATGAAACAATTTGATTATTATTAACTCGAATAAAGGCTCAACTCAAAATAATACCTTTTTTATGAAAATATACGATGCATTTCTATTTCTACTTTTGTATTAACTCAAAATAATACCTTTTTGTTGATACAAAGGTAGTCACTAATTATCACGAAAATGGTATCAAATGTTGTTTTCGAGATGAAAGAGTAATCGGAATACGTTGAAATTTTTACAGTAGATAGATATTGATGTTGTTAGTTGATTTCTTGAAAAACGAGAAATTTTCAAAATTTTGAGTTAATACCCTCTTGTTGATCAAGTGCGATATGTATGTATTTCTAACAGTTTTAAACATAAAATTATGAGAAAAAACATATCAACAAGCATTAATTAATATTATTTAACTACAGGTTGCTAAATTGATTTAAAAAATATGTTTTATACAAATTATTCATTTATAAATAATATTTGAACATTCAATTATCTAGAGTAATGAAAAAAGTTAGTCAGTGTGGCAGGAAGTGTGAGAGAGTATTGATAAAAATAAATAAAATGTCTGTCTTTATATATTTTGCTAAATCCCAATTGCATGATGATTTAATATTTTTTTGGTATTTAATCCACCACAAAGATCAATACTTGGACACAATTTGTGTAAAATTACAGGTAGCTTATTTTATGTATGAAAAAAAATTAAATAAAAAAAATATATTTACTAAAAATCGTAAAGGGATTTTCATTAATAATGTAGTAGATAAAAACAACGTATAATATATTTACTGCTTGTTGTATTTATTTAATTTTTTTTATTTTTCAATTGCATCTACCAGTTTTATAACAACTTTTTCACTCCCTTTTTCGCTATAAAAACGTAAACCAGACATAGAGTAAATATAGGATATGTATGTTTGTATACCAGTGGTCGGCACTTATAGCCATTAGGGGCCGACTTGATCGGTTATTTACAAATGTTAACGGAGTTCATAAAAATTATTAAAAAAAGTTACAAAAATCTCTATCAATAGCTGAGTAATATTACAACAGAGGAAAAATATGCATTTTATATTATCATAATACTGGTTCTCTTTATGCCGACCACTGTTTATGTTTATTTGCCCATACATACATATGTATTTATGTATTGTAGTTATGTAATAACAATATGTTTTAATGAATGCTTCAGATATTCTTTAAAAAAAAATACCCGCAGTTTTTATTTCTGCATTTTCTACTCTATACTTTTATTTTGGCAAATTGTATCAAAAAAAAAAGCTTTCGTTTACTTTAACCAACTTTGCCGTTATGGATTTAAATGGTTGTTAACTCAACTGTGAATATTGTTATTTGAAATTTTTATTTGTTAGAGAAATTGTTTTAATTGATAAATTTAATATTTATATTGTTGATTTTTTGTTAATATTCTAAATATGTATTCTATTTGTTTTTCTTTATAGGTGAGTGATTTTCTTTCAATTATCTTGGACAAATAATGTTTATTATGTAAGTTTTTTTTCACTTATTTAAGTATTATTTATCGTACAATTTAATTCAAGTTCAATTTGTTGCAATAATGTTAATGGATATATTGATGATAAAGTTATATTTAGATATCCAACAGAATGAAAGACATTTTAAATTTTCTTCAGCAGTCTTTGTTACTTTTAAATACAGTTCATAAACATTGTGTATTGAATTCAGATTTTGTTACAGTTACAATCCACATGATTGCAGCAATCATATAAGTGATTACAATGTGTGTAATTTTTTAAGTCATGGAAATATAACCATATACGGACAGCAGTATGTGATAAAAGTCCAAAAAAAGACCCGTGTCTTGCCAGTTTTGCCAAAAGTCATGCACAAAGTTGTAGCCCTTGTAATAAAAAATAAAAATTGTGAACATATAAAATCAAAAAAACTTCATCTTTAAGATCAAAATCGCAAAAAACTTTAAAAAATACGAAATAAATTTTTAAGCTGTCTAAAAGTATGCTTTAGTTTATAAGAATTTAATAGTTTGTGGTCCAAAACACTTAATTCTTTTAGTTTTTTCTTACTAACTTATATTGACTTACCTAAACGGTATTAAGAATCATTCCTAGGAAGTTCATATGTTCAAGAATGTTGTTTACTAAGATCATAGGTATATTTTTGTAGTTGATTATTTCCTTGAATTTTGAACGCTTTGCTAGCTATGGACCAGAGGAGAAAAAAATCTATTATTTTGAAGTTTTTTGTGATTTTGATTTTGGTTTTTTCGTCCGTGATGTACTGTGTAATCTTAAAATATCATTTGCTGCACAGTATTCATATTTTTCGACCAATACGCGATTTCAAATGAACCTCAGAAAATACTTGCTGCAGCAAAATTTATGCAATTCAATATATAAACTCGAGATTCAAAAAAATCATTTCATGGGTATTTTGAAAATTTTAATCCTTTGTTGTTAAGATGAATATTTCAATAAAAAATTTATTTTTATAAATATTTAAATTTCCAAATAATTTTCTCAACAACCACCAAATTCATTCATTTTTAAAATTTCTGCTCCATAAAACCCAACAATTATTTAATTTGATCCATAAAAATCAATTAGTTATTCTAATTCAAACATATTTAAATTAATTTCATTTCTTCACTAACCCACAAACAACAATATAGTTAACAACAAGAAAAGAAAAATTGAAAAATTAATTACACGTTTAATTACAGCTCGTTAGCACAACATCAAACGCATTAATAAATGAATGAATAAAAATTCATCTTCTATTTGAACTAGCGAACACAAAAAAGAAATACGCAAAAAAAGTACCAAGAAAGAACAAAAAAAAAATAAACAATATTTAACAAAGAAAAGTTTTATGTAGTTCGTTTTTTTTTTTGTTCCAAACCCTATTCTTTCTACAAGCACAGAGACACAATACACACTTGTATAAAATACGATGATTTTTTTTTGTAAATCCTTATGGATCAAAAAGTGAAAACGTTTTGCTATAAAAATTTACATATTACAGCCATAAAATACGAACAAAACAAATAAATACAACAATTGCCACTGCACAGGCAGCAACAATAATACGTAACAAAAAAAAAAATAAAGGTGAAACTTCAATAACAAGCTATTTTTTCTTCTATGGTAAATATTTAAAAGGAGGAAAAAAAGGGTCAGCAGACATACGAATTACAATTATGGCGATTAAACTCATTAAGCACCAACAATGTTCTTCAAACGTACATACAGCTTACATAAGTTCGTTTGTTCATAAACAAAGAAATGCTAAGAAAAGAATTAAATAAAAAAAAAATATTCAAGAATTATGAAAGTGAATTTTTTTCAAAATATAAATGATTAGACTAATTTGAAAAGCTAAGAAAATTAAATAAATAATAAAATAAGATTTTTTTTCCAAAATTAAAACGATTTAGTTTAATTTGAAATTCGTAGTTTTTAATATTGAATGATATGAATATGATATAACGATTAAGCTGTATGTATGTGTAAAACACCCTGACGTGCAAAATATAAACTCAAAATAAATGAAAATCATCTGGAATGCTATTCATTACGGTAAGAAGTTTGGTATTGAAAATCTTCCAAATCAGTTCATTACAAGAAAAGTTATGAACTTTACAAATTTCAAAAGAAAAACAAGGTTTGTGAGTCTCCTTGTACAAGAATTTGGTATTATTGAAAACTTGAGAACTTGAAGACTAACATTTTAAGAAAAAAAATATTTCTCATACAATTTCAGAATATTTTTAAAATTAAAGCTTGAAATTTCAGGATGTATTGAAAAATTTTAAATTCAATTTAGTGTAAAATTTGAACGTAATAAAATTTGGATTTTATATAAATCAAAAGATGATTTAGTCAATGGTTTCATAAGATTTTTCAATATTTTTATTTAAATTTAAATATTTTCAAAAATGGGGAAAATAACGCGCTGCTGTTATTTACCCTGTGATATCTTATTAAATGTTTTGTGTATTTAAATTGCATAAAGGGACATCCAAAATAAAACATATGTGCTTCCATTTGACACATATGTGCTATTTGTAGTGCAGTAAGAAGTTAATTAGTTACATTATACAATCCATGTAACCTAGCGTAAAGACAATTGACGCTTACATGTCTCTAAGTAATCTACAGTGTAGTCACTTTAAACGTTAATTGTGTACTGCATTTTAGAAAGTAATTACTAAACCCACCAGAAGTAATCTATTGGAGATTTGTCTGTCTAGTTGCGGTTATATAAATTGTATTGATATAAGTCTCATGTTGTTTATTTTCTTTTTGCTTAAGTACTTATACTGACATCCTGTGTAGCTAGCGTAAAGTGAATTGTCACTTCAGTGTCTCCAAGTAAAGTAGAATGTTTATTTTGTACTGCACTTTAGAAAGCAATTATTGAGGAATGTTGGAGAGTTGATGAAGAAAGGTTTGTTTACAAGCAATCGCTTATTGGACTGTCTGTAAGATGTCTTTTCAATTGACATTTGAGGTTAATTAGCACCCGTACATATTCAAACTAACCGGTATTTAAATCCAATGCGTTGACAACTTTTAACTAGCTATCAGACAGTCGCATGTAACTAGTTATCACCCCAAATTTTAGTTTAAATCCAGGTACCGTAACGGTTATAAGTAATATCAAAAAAGTAATTTTATACCAGTTATTTAGTGACTTTAAAAATAAAAATCCCTCCAAAACAGTTACTATTCAACGTAAAAATAAAAGTTCGCATGAAACTCTTAAAAAAAGAATTTAAATAGCCGTCAGAAAAAAACTTTTCCCGTCATAAAAAACAATTATTTTTTCCCGTCATTAGCCGTCATAAAAAAACTCATTTGAGGAGTTATTTTCAAAAAAAAAAAAATTAGTTGAGGAGTTTTATTTTTCCAGTCAGAAAATAAAACTCATTTCATGTAAATTGACAACTAATGCTTGCCGCTGTTCAGATCATTACAATTTGTAAAGAACCTTGCATTGCTTTTGAATAAATTGTCATTAAAATAAAATCAAGTGGGATTTTAATTTGTTATTATTTGATTCCTATTATCAAATTGGTTTTTTTTCCTAAACAAACAAATTAATACAAACATTATATCAGATAGACTAAATAAAGAAAGATGTTGAAAAAAAGTAGAAAATAAACGAAAAGAGTTTTATTTTCCGACGGATAAAATGAAACTCCTCAAATTAATTTTTTTATGAGGGCTATTTAAATCTCTTTTTTTAAGAGTTTCATGCTAACTTTTGTTTTTACGTTGAAAAATAACTGCTGGAGTTGAGTTTCCGAAAGAGCTCATCAATACGAATCTATTGGTATATAACAGTATAGGTCTCCATTGACTCTAACATAAAGAGTTTTTGATTTAAAATTTTCTGGATAACCGCTATTTACGGTCCCTGGTAAAATCATTAGTTCGGGACAGTCTTCTAGAACTGCTGGGTGCTTAAATGATCGATTATAATAATTTATTAACTTTATTTCTGTGGTAGCTGTTATGCTTCCTACAACCCTACAATTAAAATTGTTACAATAATCCTTTGGCCGATTTTTATTTAATATTAAATATAAAAAAAATGTCTTTGATCTTTTATATACTGATCTTCAAATATCCCTATTTTGAGAATATTATTCTTTTGTCTTCTTTCATCAAGTTTCTTTATAAATAAATTAGTCATAATACAAACGATTTTCTTTTAACAATCGAGAGCAAGAAACAAAACAAACGTCAAAAGTACCAGAAATACAAATGTATGTATTTTTATATGTAGTATATGGCAAAAATAACAGAACCATTGGAAAAAAGGACTCGCTAATGGTATCCTTTCACAAAACCCCCCCAGGCATTCAAGTATAAAAAAAAGGAAAAACTTAAAAAATTCTAAAAAAAACTTGAATAAAGGTAATAGCTATTGAACTCTCAATGTATTCCTCCAACACCCCTTACCCCTATATTCAGCTTTAACTATTTTTAGTGTTATTTTAACATTTTTTATTTTACATTTTTTTTCTGTTGTTTTTGGAATACGGTGCTGCCTCAAAAGAGTGGTGGTGGCATAACCAAAACTACAGGTTGAAAACAAAAATCAACTAAACGCAAAAAAAAATACATCAAAAGGTACGAAAAACAGTAGTGTAGCAGTATTAGTAGTAGAAATATAAACTTAGTAGCCAAAGGGGTATTTAAGGGGTTTGATGCAGGAGCAGATACAAATGTAGCGGAGGTGGTTGAGTATGATGGTTGCATTGTTGGTGGTGGTGATGTAGTGGCGATAGTGGTAGAAGACTCCCCATACAATAAACTACCAAACTAAACCAGAAACAACAATAACACACCAAAAAAAAAAAATAGAGAAATGTAGTCAAGCCAAACCAAAAACTACATGAAAAATTCAACACTTTTCATTGCTTATCGATCGCTTGGACTTGGTCTATACTAAACTGACTGTATGTATGTATGTATGTCTGTGCAGTTAAGAGAGGAGGTGCATGCAGCGGTTACAGTTTATACTCTTTTGTATATTTTTGAAAGGTACATGAGTGTGTGAGAAAGTATGTTGCATTCATTATTATACAAACCCATCTCTATAAAGTTGTTGCTGGCTTTGCTTTCTCTACGTTGTTGTTGGTGTAGATATTTTCTTGTTTTTTATTGTTGTAATATGTTAAAAGGATAAAGGAAAAATCATTTATGTATGCACTCAAATACTCACACTCACATTCACACGTGACTTATGGCCAAAAGATGAACATAGAAAAAGAAAAAAATTGTTGAAAAAAAAAACAAATTTTGTTGCATTTTAATACATATTTGAGTGCTTCTGCTGTTGCTGCTGGTACAACATACAGCAATACTAATGCTACCATAAACTTCTTTAAGATTTGATATATTAAAAATCATATTTTTGAAAATAAAATTCTAACAAGAAATAATAAAAAGAATATTAATGGCATTCACAATTTATGTGTGTTAATATTTAATTGGTGTAAAATATTTCTATGTTTATTTATCACAAATACATAATTTAAATTAAATTTTTAGATTTCTTTACTTAAGCAAGAGGTGGAGTAACAGAATCGGTACTGTATTCAGGAAATACCAATTCAAAAAAGCTTAAATCACAATGTATCAAACATAGTAATACAAAAGTGAACTTAAAATTTTTAATTTAATTTTTTTGTAATCCATAGATTACGGAAATACTTATAGTAACTTGATGATAATCAGACATTAGTGAAAATTACTATCTAAAGTGATACATTCATTGACTATTTTCTAAACTGCTGCAATTAGTATGAATATTAAGCCCTCCTAAAAGTATGCTAAATACATTTACCGTTATACTAGTTACCTTCATAATGACATATACAATTACAATTCACAAGTCCTTAACAAAATACATATTTCTATCACAACATTTCCTTCAAAAAAACCATTGACATTTAAATGTGAACTCCTTAAATGTAACATTTTCCTTGCAAATGCATAAATAAGTATTATTCGTCTTCATCTGCGTTCTTACATCAAAATGTTTTCAAATTTATAAGCAAAACTCACACACAAATGCATCTGCATGTATTATATTTACACAAGTTTTTATGTCATACCTTTATACATACATTTTTTATTTTTTTTTTTTTAATATTTTGTTGTTTTCTTTTCATTGAATATTTTGTGTATTTTCATATTTGCTTGTTTATTTTTCCAAATATGCATGTAATTGCATAATATTTATGCATCAACTATTTATGCAACACACAAAAAAACAGAATGAAAAAAGAAAAACTGAAATCATTTAAACGAAATCTACAATATTGATGTACAATATATTACTTTAGAAAACAAAAAGAAACCAAAAATTGTAGCAAAATAATATAAAACGAGAAAAAAAATTCAAGCATTTAAATCCTATATGAGGAAAATCGAAATTGTTGGAGAAATTGACTTAAAATATTTAAAATTTTTTTTTTTCTATTTTGTAGTTTTATACGCTAAAACTATGTTTGCGTTAATAATTATTCTTTTGAAAATTTAAAAAAAAATCTTTAAAACAAAACTTTTGCTTAAATTAAATTAAAACGATACCAATTGAAAGAACTTATTCGCAACTATCATATTCAATAATTATTGAAACTCATTTGAGGTGTTTTATTTTTTCCTTCATAAAATAAAACTCACTTGAGGAGTTTTATTTTTACCGTCAGAAAATAAAACTCATTTTATGTAATTTGAGACCTTAAGCTTGCCTCTGGTCAGATCATTATAATTTGTAAAGCCTCTTGCACTACAATTGAATAAATTGTCATTAGTATAAAAATAATATGGATTTTAATTTGTTATTGTTTGATTCCTATTATCAAATTGCTGTTGTTTTTTTTTTTCTTAGACAGATAAATTAATAGAAATTTTATAACAGATAGACTCAATAAAGAAAATACTGAAAAAAGTAGAAAATAAACGAAAAGAATTTTATTTTTCAAATGACTTTTTTTTTCTGACGGGAAAAATAAAACTCCTCAAATGTGTTTTTTTATGACAGCTGTTTAAAATTTTTTTTTTTAAGAGTTTCATACGAACTCTTATTTTTACGTTGAATAATAACTGTTAACGCCCCCAGGACTTTTTTATGGATGGGTCAATAAGTCCGTGACTTTTTGAATTTCCCGCCCCTTAACTTAAGAGAATTGAAAGTGCGAGAGATTGTGGAAACCATAGGCAATGGTTTAAATTTTGAATGATCACTTGGCTCACAATCAGAATCACAAGTTTATTTTCTAGGTACCCGATATGTTTCACTGATCCAAAATTTTTGATTTCCCACATATATGTACATCTATATATGTACACATTTTCCAATTTGTATTTCTCTTTAGTAGGTAAACAAGTATAACTGTGTATGTCTGTGATTTAGTTTAGTTTACTTATAAATCAATTACATTTAAAACATTTGTTACAACTGCTAACAAAACTAAAAATAACAAATCTAAAATATATACAATAAAAAAAAAAACTAAATAAAAAATAAAATATGTAATAACAAAAAGGTTGCATGCATGCAACAATACCAAAGACAAGAGAGAACAAAAAAATTGAAATAAAAGCGAAACAAAGGCAAGAGTTAAAGTAAACATAATACAATTTACACACACACACATATCCTTACATGCACATATGTATGTATGTTGAGGTACTAAACATGAAAAGCTTCTATCTATCTATAAGAGTTACGTCAATAAACAACAAAACGGGGTAAATATAACTAACGACCATTTTGTTTGAATCGCACTTTACTAAACGTAGTCAACACATACATATGTACATATACACACACACACTTACTCTATTGCTCTTACACTTATACATACACAGAATAGATACACATGAGTACAATCAACACAAACACTTTTCCACAAAAGCTTATGTGTACTTTAAGCCAGAGCTTTAAAGATGTTTATTGAATTTTTGCCTGTAAATGAATTATGTTTGTTGGTATTGAAAGGTGATGAAAGGAGTTTTGTTGTAAAACAAAAGGATTAAAGAATTCTTAGCCACAGCTGTAGTTTTAAAGAAGCAACAAATATTAGATTAAAAATAGCAAAATTTTAAGAATTTTCACAGATTATATTACAAAACGTAACAGCCAATTGCTGCACACAGTGGGGATTATTACAAAATTAGGAAATAATGTTTAATAAGGCGTTATTAAAATGTATCACACGTTTTTCTTAATTATTATTGATGAAGTCAATAAAATATCATGAACAATTTCTTGATAAAATACATTTTGAAAATGTTGCAGGATAAAACAAAATAGCGAAGAAATAAACTAAACACTTATCTCACTTTTATGTAGGAAACCACTTTTTTATACATTTTTAAATAAATAGATTTAGCTTGACACATCAATTTAACACAAAATATTTAACAAATTACGTCTTGTGTGGTTTTCCACACATATGGAATTTCAAGGTATTTTGCACTAAGAACAGAATTTTTTGTCGGTAAATGTGCATTTTCTTCCAATACCATATGTGTGAAAAACAACACGAGGGTAAATAAAGTAAGTTTTTTAAGATGACATCAGGATTAAAGCCAAAATTTTGAACATGTTTTTTTGGACTCTACTAAACGATTCATTAGAAAATTAAAAGAACTTTATTTGACTGTGCCGAATTTTATACATGCATCACTTAGTAAAAAAAAACGGTGTTTATAGAAAAAAAATTATTTTAGGGAACCGGTTTAACGAATAGTTTTTAGGTGAATAACAGGTAGTCCGGTTTTGTGTGAAAAATCTGCTATTACTTGAGAAGAAGAATTATACATGAAATTAAAGCTTAGTGTCTTGGCTATCTGTTTTTGATTTTCTTTAAAAAGTTTGAATATAAATATTTTTCTCAAAATTACGATCTTTCATGTCATATACTTATATTCTAGTTACAGACCTTAATATTCCAGATTTATTCAGAATTATTGTCAAATTGAAAGCATCGCCCACTCAAAATTAAGCATCGCTGGCTTTCTTAGAGTTGAAATTTTGTTTCCGATCTAACAAATTTAACTAGAAGCAAAAAACCTGGTTTTAATCGGTTTCGCTTATATTACTGTGTGTAAATTTTTAAGTCATGGAAATATAACCATATACGATAAAAGACCAAAAAAAAAGACCTGAGTCTTCCAGTTTTGCCCAGTTTTTTTTATGGGCCCCCAAATATTTGGGGCCTCGGTGTCATTTTTGTAAAAAAAAACCGTATTTTTTGTTCACTTTTGTATCACTGACTGAAATTACTGTTATCATTAAAATACTACGTTAATCACAAAGAATATAAGATTATCTTCTGAGAGTGATATATTTGGCTGTGGCACCAATATATGGGCTCCGATTTTTGTGCAGTTTGTTTAAAAACTTTTATCTGATTCAAACGATTTTGTATTTTCTATTACTAGAAAATGTTAGCGGTAAATTTCATGCATTTAAATATTATTAGTTGTTTTTCATATACAAATTTGTCATCTCCCTCTTGGATCCTTCTCTCTAGGCCTTACCGCATCTTCAATAGACAGATAGACGGACGGACAAATCAAGATCGTCTTAGAGAATATACATGTATTTGCATTGAGTATATGATAGGGTATTCAATTAATCGGGTTTCTAATTTAACCGATTAACGGTTAATCGATTGAATACCCTAAGTATATGAACAATATTTCCATTTGTTATAAATGTTATAACAATACCTTTTTGTGGTGGGTATAAAAAAGTATAACAAAAGCTTTCTAAGAACATATCAAAAATTATGAAATATTTGGGAGATCTGTCCATAATTCGATATACCCGAAGTATTTAAATCACAACACATCTTAAAGGGTTAAATGTGTATTATTTGACACCTACGCAATATTTACATCATAGAATA